>NC_053489.1:669924595-670122095 GCF_905171775.1 Rana temporaria | reverse complement strand
CTAGGCCAGGGTTGTGGGGAAGAGGCCATTGTCCTCATCAACATTATGTGACACCGGAAGGGGGGGGGGGAATCCTAAAAGTGTAAGTTCCATTTTTGGGTTGAACTCCACTTTAAATTTATCTGCCAAGTGATAGTTGCCTTGGTCAATTGTTAGGAGGTCAATTGATTTCAGTCTAATTCTGGAATTGCTGCACTTCTCACTTTTGTCGCAGGTGACCGGGTATCTGGTGACATTAGATAAGACAAGGGCATTGCAGGGACAGATTAAGAATGAATGGGATATCTCAGCCAATGGACAGGGATTTTCTTGACTCCCTTGGCCTGCTGGGAGAACCTATATATTTGGGTGGAGTCAGGTGATCAGGGTTCTGTGCCACCTGGATGGCTGTCTGGGTGGACGTGTGTTGTGCTGCCTGGGCTGCTAGACCAGAGCCTGAAGCCTATCCCGGGGGCATCTGGCTGCTAGGCTGTCTGAGGGCCTATCCAGAAGCAAGAGAGCAGCGTAGGGTTGGGACTGCGGCTTGCATTCCAACCAGAAGTGTCCGTTCTGCCGGCCGAAAAACCTGTCATGGTCAGAGGTAGAGGGGAAGCTGTCGCCACTAAGGGACCAACCACCTTATTACCAGCGACCACAGTGAGTAACTGAAGCAAGTACCAGAGCAGTATTCTCACCAACCGGGTCAGGGAATTGGGAAACTTCAGCAGGTGTCAACCAGGGACCCAGCCAGTGGAGGTGACGCTTGCAGAGCAGTCTTGTGTGCCAAGCCAGGGATGGCGCAGGCTAGTGGGGTGACACTTGAGGAGTATCTGTGAGTGCCAAGCTAGGGACCCAGCAGGGAAGTGTGGGTGACGCTTGAGGAACATACTCAGTGAGAAGATTGGAAGAGCTCAGCAGATCCAGTGGCAGTGGATCAGCAAGTCTAGTGAAAGAGACTGGGAGCTCTGTTGAGTGAGATTGTAGAAGTAAAGAAGTTTGTTATAATGTTTGGTAGAAACTGTTACAAGACTGTTGCCATAGGAGACAGCGCTCCTACTCATGCAGATGTGGTGTCTTGCTGGATGCCTTTCTTTGCATGGCTGTCTGCCTATAGAAGTCTCGGAGTCTGCCAATTAACAATGCAACCACTTAAGGGTGTCCTGGCCCTAACACTCTCTCCCACAGTTCTGTTCAAGAGACAATACATCTCTTTGTATTTAAGAAGTGTCTGGCGCCCATTAACCTAATTTGCTTTACACCCACCATAATAATAATAATAATAATAATGTCCTTGGTTGCTAGATGCAGGACCCCTTTCTTTTTTCCTTAGGGTCCCCCTATCATCCAAACCAGACCCTTATCTAGAGGTCTGGTATGGATAAAAAAGGACTCTCCCAATTTGGCTAGGGTTGTGGGGAAGAGGCCCTTGTCCTGATCAACCCGGGGTTCTCTTTGTTGAGGGCATGTGGCCTGGTCTGCTTAAGGAGGAAGTAGGGGTGCACGTTTTCTGCCCTCCTTTCCATACCATTCCTTTCCATACCAGTCAGTCTGCATGCTGGGATAAGGGCACAATGCATATTTTGGGGGAAACCCATTTTTTTATTTGCATGGCTTAATGTCATCATTTACTAGGATGCAAGTGGCAGACCTGCTAAGCATCCTTGGTTGCTGGACGCAGACCCCCTCTTTTTTCCCTTGTGTTCCCCCTTATGATCTATAACATACCATCATCTAGGATAAGGGTCTGGTATTAATGAAAAGGTAATCCCCCAATCGGGCATGGCTTGATGTCATCATTTACTAGGATGCAAGTGACTGACATGCTAAGCATCCTTGGTTACTGGACACAGACCCCCCTTTTTTCCCTTGTGTTCCTCCTTTTAATCCATAACATACCCCCATCTAGGATAAGGTCTGGTATTAATGAATAGGTAATCCCACAATTGGTCTAGGGTTGTCGGGAAAAGGTCCTTGTTCTGATTAACATGGGAACAAGATGCTTTTCGTGGTCAGGGCTTGTGGCTTGGCATGGTTCAGGAGGAAGGAGGAGTTGCACACTTGCTGCCCCCCCTTTCCAGGGCTTGTGGCTTGGTATGGTTCAGGAGGAAGAAGGGGTTGCACACTTGTTTCCCCCCTTTCCAGGGCTTGTGGCTTGGTATGGTTCAGGAGGAAGAAGGGGTTGAACACTTGCTGCTCCCTTTTCCAGGCCAGTGAGTCTGCATGCTGGGGTAAGAATAAGGGTCTGGTATGGATGAAAAGGGAATCCCCAATCAGGTCAGGGTTGTGGGCAAGAAGCCCTTGTTCTCATTGACGTGGGGACAAGGTGTTCCCCATGGTCAGACCATGTGGCCTGGTGTTGTTCCAAAGGAAGGAGAGGTGCACACTTGCTATCTCCTTTCCAGGCCAGTCAGTCTGCATGCTAGGATAAGGGTCTGGTACAGATTTTGGGGAAACCCAACTCTTTTTCTTGTAGTTTTTGAGTTTAACGTCATTGGTTGCTAGGATGCGAGTGGCCAACTAACACAATGTTCTTTATTGGTTGTTGGTTGCCTTTTGGTTGCTAGGATATATATATATATATATATAGATATATACCATTTATATAGTTTTAGTCCGACTAAAGCCCTGTGCAGACGATGATCGGATATCTGATGGAATCTAATCCGATGGATTTTTTCGTCGGATATCCGATGAAGCCGACTTTCATCAGTCTTGCCTACACACCATCGGTCAAAAATCCGACCGTGTCCCAACGGGGTGACGTAAAACTCTACGACATGCTGAGAAAAATGAAGTTTTTATACACAGAGTGCGAGTATGGCCTCAAATAAAATATAATAATAAAGGGTAAAAGCGTACCATCATCCCGGTTTGAAATGGAAAAGAGGGAGGGTGGGGACAGGGGAATAGTTGCTGAAACTAGGCCTGAGACTGCCCACTCAGTTGAATGAGGGGACTATCTCGGTACTGATAGAGCACCATACACATAATTGTATTAAAAGATTTATTATAAATAAACTTGCAAAACAAGCAAATGTACACATCAACGATTGGTCGACTAGTTTCGCGGAATACCGCTTCATCAGGAAAACCAATCTAAAAAATTGAATAATACAAAAAAAAACATGTAATATGATTCAGCAATAGGGTATGTAGAGCATAAGAAAAGTAATCTTACCCAGTAATCAATTTTCTAAGGCGCGGAGCTGGGCGGCCCTAATGGTGCCCCCCGCGGCGGACAAGGGGGTGTTTTGGTTGTGGAACTGTAATTATAGACATAGGATGTATAAACCCCATGAGACCCATACCATGGCAGAATGGGGGGGGGGAGAAAGAGGAAAAGATGGGGGGGGAAAGGGGGTGGGAGGAGAGGAGGGGAGGGGAAAAAGGGGGGGAACCATTAGGGCCGCCCGCCTCCCCGCCTTAGCAAATTGCTCACTGGGTAAGCTTACTTTTCTTATGCTCTATATATGCCGCCGTAGCGTATCTCTTTTACGCTACGCCGACGCAACGCAGAGAGGCAAGCATGGAATTCACAAAGGAAATGCTCCCAACGTTGCGCCGGCGTAACGTTAATTCGTAGGCGTAAGCCAGCCTAATTCAAAGTAGGTGGAAGTGGGCGTGATCCATTTAAATGAAGCGTGACCCCATGCAAATGATGGGCCGAATGAACCGCGCATGCATTGTCCCGTGGACGCATCCCAGTGCGCATGCTCAGAATCACGTCGAAAATACTCCCTAAGATACGTCGAACCACTGCCTACGACGTGAACGTAACCTACGCCCAGCCCTATTCACGTCCAACGTAAACGACGTAAAATACGGCGGCTGTTCCCTGGTCCATACCTTTGCATGAGTTGCGCCTCATAGATGGGGAATAACTATACGCCGGACGTAAGCCTTACGTAAACTGCGTATATTAATGCGCCGGGCGCAAGTACGTTCGGCGCATCTCATTCATTTGCATATTCGAGTCGTAAATCAATGGGAGCGCCCCTTGCGGCCAGCGTAAATATGCGCCCAGGATACGACGGCGTAGGAAAGTTACGTCGGTCGGAAGAAGCCTATTTTCAGGCGTATCTAGTTCTGTGGGCACGGTGCACAGATACGACGGCGCACATTTTCACTTACGCGGCGTATCTCGAGATACAAGTGCTACGTGAATCCGGGCCAGAGGCTTTATAGAGATTGAATGATTGTAAGGTATCCCGACATGTTTCGTCTCAAGGCTTAATCAAGGGATATATGCATCAAATGTAGAATAGTGAAAAGGCTATACAAAAACAGAAAATATAACATAGAAAATACATAAAAAATCTAATATTAATTAATTATTACCAAAGGTGCTTTCTTTTTAATGTTGAAATAATATAATTTTTTTCTTAGAAATTTACAACCGTGATTCTCGGCTTCCCCAGCAGACCATTGGGTATGGGATATGCGTACTTACATTGTACCAAGCTGGGCTGACGTAACTACTCAATAGAAATAATTCCGGGAATTCTGCTTTAAATAGTGATTGCTGCTAAAAGGGTTTCCATGTGATAAGCCTGGAGTGTTTCTAAGCCGTAAGAACTCGAGTCGGTTATTTGATTGTATAAATTTCACCACCCTGGCAGTTAGAGGTGGAATCATGTCCTCACTCTTTATGGGGCCACCTCAATGACCTTGTTTGTTCATAATGGACGGCACTTATCATTTTGTGTTGGGAAGTGGCAGGGGCACCATATGAAGCCTCTTCATCACGGCTAATCCGGTCTGCATGACCGCGCTCAGCGTGACACCGGAGGAGAGGTGATTGTGTTGTGTGAGTGTGGGAGGGTCAAGAGATCTTGAACTTCATCTGATTAAGGACAAGAGCGCTTTAGGTGTATTATGAGGACCATTAAATAATCTAACCATTAGACTTGTAAATGTAAGACGTTCTGCGAGGACAGACGTCACAACCTACATATGAGCCAGTTAAAAATAAATCGCAATAAGCGTTTATTGATTGGTTTGCGCAAACGTTATAGCGTCTACAAAATAGGGGATGGTTTTATGGCATTTTTATTATTATAATTTTTTTATTAGTAATGGCGGCGATCTGCGATTTTTATCATGACTGCGACATTATGGCGGACACATCGGACACTTTTGACACTATTTTGGGACCATTGTCATTTATACAGCAATCAGTGCTATGAAATGCAGGGATGTAGAATTAAGAAATCACATTTATAGCTAGATTCAGAGACAGTTACGCCGGCGTATCTCTGAATCTACGCCGTCGTAAATTTAAGCGTATTCTGGAAACCAGATACGCTTAAATTAGGCTAAGATACGAGCGGCGTAAGTCTCCTACGCCGTCGTATCTTAGGATGCATATTTACGCTGGCCGCTAGGTGGCGCTTCCGTTGATTTCAGCGTAGAATATGCAAATGAGCTACATACGCCGATTCAGAAACGCACGTGCGCCCGGCGCATTTTTTTACGTCGTTTACGTAAGGCTTTTTCCGGCGTAAAGTTAGTCGAACAAATAGCTGGCCTAGCCAATGTTAAGTATGGACGTCGTTCCCGCGTCGAATTTTGAAATTTTTACGTCGTTTGCGTAAGTCGTCCGTGAATGGTGCTGGAAACCAATACATCCTTGCGGCGTACTTTAGAGCAATGAACACTGGGATATGTCCACGAACGGCGCATGCACCGTTCATTAAAAACGTCAATCACGTCGGGTCACTAGTCATTAACATAAAACACGCCCCCCTGTTCATCATTTGAATTAGGCGCGCTTACGCCGGCCCATTTACGCTACGCCGCCGTAACTTAGGAGGCAAGTACTTTGTGAATACAGCACTTGCCTCTCTGACTTACGGCGGCGTAGCGTATATGCTACGCCGCCTCAAAATTAAGCCAGTCTATCTGAATCTGGCTATTAAACTTGTGTTAAATAGGAGTCAGTACACACCTGCCATCATTTGACACCTTTTGTATCTGTGTAAACATATTCTTTTGTAACTAATTCTAGAAGCTCAAGGATACATCTTTATACAAGCATTAATCACTATGGGGGAACTCTAGCAAGTCTTATAATGCATTGATAGTATGGGGGAACTCTAGCCTTTCAATTACTGTGTAAATGACACTGGTAGTGAAGGGGTTAAACACTAGGGGGGGGGCGATCAAGGGGTTAAGTGTGTCCTAGGGAGTGATTCTAACTGTGGGGGGATGGGCTACACGTGACATGACATTGATCACTACTCCCAAAGACAGGGAGAAGTAGATCCCTGTCCTGTCACAAGGCAGAACAGGGAAATGCCTTGTTTACATCTCCCTGTTCTGCAGCTCCGTGACACGATTGCAGGACACAGGCTGACATCAAGTCCGCAAGCACGGTCATGGAGCATGCGGTGGCATGCGCCCGCATGGTGGCAAATTCAAAGCGACGTACAGGTATGTTGCTTTGCACAGCCGTGCCATTCTGCCTACATATATGTACAGGCGGTGGTCGGCAAGTGGTTAAATAAAACCTTTCTGTTTTCATTACATGCCTTATTTCAGACCCATTGATCTCACTATTGGGTCTCCGTGCTTCTCTATGTAACACATGGCTGGTGGGAGGGGGACAACAAGGTTCTGTACATAGCTTCCTGAAAACATCACAGCACCCGGCCTCAGGGCCGTCTTAAATATAGATTGGACCCTGGGCAAACACTTTCTTGGGACCCCACCGAATCCGTTTATCAACTATTTGCAGGCAGCATGGGCTGAAGAGGAAGCTGCTTTGGGCCCCACAACATTGACTGGGCAGCTTCCCCTTTTGTCCTGTGTTAAGGACAGCCCTGCCCCAGCCTCAGTACTCCTCTTAAAGCCCCTTTCACACTTGTGCGACTTGTACTACGACTTAGGACGGCAAAGGCAAGTCATACCCATGATTCTCAATGCGTACCATTCATATCTGTGCGACTTCATTTTGCAGCGACTTAAAAGTAGTCCCTGCACTTCTTTGGTCTGACTTTGTTTGTGACTTGAGGTCCAGAGACCAAAAGATTACACAGACGTTACTTCAAGTCGATTTGAATCTGCGTCAAAGTCGCGAGGCAAAGTGGTGCAACTTTCAGGTCGTACAAGTGTGAAAAGGGCCTAATGCCTCGTACACACGATCGGAAAGCAAAAGTCCGATGTGAGTTTTTGAACGGAAATTCCCACTGTGTGTACGCAGCATTAGAGTAGGGTGGCCAGACATCTCCGGTTTCTGGGGACAGTCCCCGGAGCGTAACTCTGAATCTACGCCGTCGTTAAAATTTAAGCGTATTCTGGAAGAATACAGATTTGTCCCAAGATTTCAGTGGCATGGGGGGGGGGGCATCTGGTACTCTCACCCTGTTGGCAACATTTAGGGGGGGCATAAAATAAATACGGTGTCCCCAAGTGTGCTGTGTTGCTCCCCCACCCAGGGACTCCTGTGGTCCAGCCTGATCCCCATGATCCCTCTGGTGCAGGAGGCCCATATGTGTGTGTAAGAACGGTGGAAAGGAGGGGTGGTGCAGAGCATACAGCGGCTATTGGGGAAGCTTTTGGCAGGGGATACTAGGGAGCGACAGTACCTGGTACTGGGGAGATCCCTGCTCTGATGGATTATCATGGAGGCCATGAGGAAGGTGAGCAAAATCAACCGATCTACACTGTTAATGTGGGGGGGGGGGAGTAGTGTAGGAATCAGGTAGGTCAGTGTAGTGGTCAGTGTAGGAACCAGGTAGGTTAATGTAGGAACCAGGTAGGTTAGTGGTCAGTGTAGGAATCAGGTAGGTCAGTGTAGGGATAAGGTAGGTCAGTGTAGTCAGTGTAGTGGTCAGTGTAGGAATCAGGTAGGTCAGTGTAGTGGTCAGTGTAGGAATCAGGTAGGTTAGTGTAGTGGTCAGTGTAGGAATCAGGTAGGTTAGTGTAGTGGTCAGTGTGGGAATCAGGTAGGTTAGTGTAGTGGATAGTGTAGGAATCAGGTAGGTTAGTGTAGGAATCAGGTAGGTCAGTGTAGTGGTCAGTGTAGCAATCAGGTAGGTCGTTGTAGTGGTCAGTGTAGGAATCAGGTAGGTCAGTGTAGTGGTCAGGTAGGTCTGTGTAGAAATCAAGTTGGTCAGTACTACTGTACTAGTGGAAGGGACCCGGAGTGCTAAAAGTCTGACGGGGGTGCAAATTCTTGCCTGCTGCAGACCTGATGCAAGCAGTGGGCTGGCACTTGCGAGGACTTACGTTAAAGTAGAACTATAGGCAACACTTTTTATTATGGATAGAGAAAGGGAGGGTTGTAATCCCTGTAAGGTTTATTTTTTGCCATCTTTGTCCCAATGCAGAGGTTTATTTTCACTTCCTGTCTCATAGCCAAACAGGAAGTGAGCAGAAATTCCTGCAAATATAGGAAATTGCTTGATAACCCCCCAGGCCACCAGAACTAGTGTCCCCATTGGAAGATTTTCCTTCTATTTTTTTTCCTGGGGACAACCCAAAATTTGGGATTTTCTTTCACTTTCAATGATGATGGTAAACAGGACAAATAGAGAGGGTGAATCTCCCCAATGGGGACACAGACAGCAATAAAAAACTGACAGGGGTTCTAATACCTCTTCACTCTATCCAAAACAAAAAAAAAGTTTTGCCTTTAGTTATACTTTAATATCAAAATCATGCCTTGATTGGTGGATGTCATTCTGGAGGAGTGGGAATTCCTAGGAAGACTACATGACCTTCCTAGATAATGCACACACGTGATTCTCATCCTTCATTATTGAACTGATTTTTTTTTGGGTGAAATGGTAGAGGTACAATGTACCCGTTATCGATTCACATAGGGAGGGGCGGGATCTGGGGGTCCCCTTGTTAAAGGGGGCTTCCAGATTCCGGATGAGCCCCCCACCCACAGACCCCCACAACCACCGTGCAAGGGTTGTGGGGATGAGGCCCTCATCCCCATCAACATGGGAACAAGGTGTTTTGGGGGGTCAGGCCCCAAAGCATCCTCCCCATGTTGAGGGCATGTGGCCTGGTACGGTTCAGGAAGAGGGGGGCACTCTCTTGTCCCCCTCTTTTCCTGCGGCCTGCCAGGTTGTGTGCTCGGTCAAGGGTCTGGTTGGGATTTTTGGGGGGACCCCTATGCCATTTTTTTTATTTTGGCTCAGGGTTCCCCTTAAAATCCATACCGGACCTGAAGGGCCTGGTATGGAATTTGGGGGGACCCCCACATGTTTATATTTATACCAGACCCAAAGGGCCTGGTAATGGACTGAGAGGGGGGGGGGCATGCCGTTTTTTTTAAATGAGTTTTATCTGTATTGCCGGGACCCGACAATTCATTAATAGCTGCGAGTAGTTTTAAATTACTTTTTTTCCTTTAGAAATGTGATTTTGTGCAGGGACTGTTCTAAACACGGGAAATATGTGCTACTTTACAGGCATACTATAGACACCCCCCAGGTACGAAATTTAAAGGAATATTTCATTTTTATTGTTTCACTTTAAGCATTATTACAAATACTGCTCCCGAAAAAAAATGCTTTTTTTAAAACTTTTTTTTGCATTGATACATGTCCCGTGGGCCAGGACCCGGGTCCCCAAACCCTTTTTATGACGACACCATGCATATAAGCCTTTAAAATGAGTACTTTTGATTTTTTATGTTCGTGTCCCATAAATGGTGTTCCACGGCTTTCCAATTTACCACAAACACTGCATAATGTTCGCTATTCGACGAACAGGCGAACACCCGATGTTAGAGTCAAACATCGGGCTCATCCCTACTGTTTTGTAATACATTAGTAAAAAAAAAAACAAAAAACAGATTGCTAAAATAAATAAATAATAAAAATAAATAAATCATCACATGCTCAACTGTTTTATCAGACTAGCAGCTACTGTATTTATCAGCGTATAACGCGCACTTTTTTCCCCTTAAAATCAGGGGGAAATCGCGGGTGCGCGTTATACGCTGATCCGCTGTCTCTGAGCACTGCCGCCGACATATACCGAGCTCGGTACACTCGGGTATGCTCGGCCGCACTCGGCAACGCTCGCGGTCACGCCCTGTGCGGCCTCCTAGACTTTATGCGAGAGGAGCCGAGCGTGGCCGAGCATAGCCGAGTGTACCCGAGTGTACTGTGCTCGGTATATGTCGGCGGTGGCGCTCAGAGACAGCGCGGGAGAAGCGGGGAGGACACCACCGAGGCTGCAGACGGACGCCAGACCGGACAAGGCCGCCGATGGACGCCGGGCAAGACACTGACAAAGTAATTCTTTTTTTTTCAGGAATTTCCCTTCTAGAGTATGGGTGCGCGCTATACGCCGGTGCGCGCTATAGGAAGATAAATACGGTAAATACCACAACTGAACCATAGAAGAACCTCTGTGAAGTGGGGGAACCAACACCTCCTTCCCAGGAGCCTCTATACAGCCCTATGTCTTATTAGATCTCTATATCGCCATTATCTTGCCCACCATTGTGGAAAGTCTGATGTACCCTTTAACCACTTAAGCCCCGGACCAATATGCTGCCTAAAGACCCAAGGGGTTTTTACAATTCCGCACTGCAACGCTTTAACAGACAATTGCGCGGTCGTGCGACGTGGCTCCCAAACAAAATTGGCGTCCTTTTTTCCCCACAAATAGAGCTTTCTTTTGGTGGTATTTGATGACCTCTGCGGTTTTTATTTTTTGCGCTATAAACAAAAATAGAGCGACAATTTTGAAAAAAATGCAATATTTTTTACTTTTTGCTATAATAAATATCCCCCAAAAACATATATACATTTTTTTTCCCTCAGTTTAGGCCGATACGTATTCTTCTACCTATTTTTGGTAAAAAAAATCGCAATAATCGTTTATCGGTTGGTTTGCGCAAAATTTATAGCCTTTACAAAATAGGGGATAGTTTTATTGCATTTTTATTTTTTTTACTACTAATGGCGGCGATCAGCGATTTTTTTCGTGACTGCGACATTATGGCGGACACTTCGGACAATTTTGACACATTTTTGGGACCATTGTCATTTTCACATTGTGAAAATGACAGTTGCCGTTTGGGAGTTAAACACAGGGGGCGCTGTAAGATTTACTGTTCACTTAGTGTGTGTTTACTACTGTAGGGGGGTGTGGCTGTAGGACTGACATCATCGATCGAGTCTTCCCTATAAAAGGGATCACTCGATCGATACGCCGCCACAGTGAAGCACGGGGAAGCCGTTCTTCAGCTCCGGGGAGCGATCGCGACGGAGCGGCTATAAACGAATAGCCGCGCCGTCGTACCGGATCGTTCCCCGAGGCTTACCGACCGCCGCATGTAGCGGGGGGGGGGGGGGGGGTCCCGATCGGACCCCCGACCCACATCTAGGCAGGGACGTACAGGTACGTTGATGTGCCTGTCCGTGCCATTCTGCTGACGTATATCTACATGAGGAGGTCGGCAAGTGGTTAATGTCTAATCTTCAAGGAACATTCACTGGAAGCCAAGAGAACATTAATAGAGGTGGAAAATTGTTTCTAACATGTAGAGGATGGAGGATTTCATGGGGAGGTTTCCTAGCTGCGGGAACCAGAGACATTTCCAAACATTTCCACCGAGACCTTTTCACAACTCCGGATTCTCCCCGCACAACAAAAGAAAGTGTTGGCATCTATGACATCATCCTCAGCCCCCCCCCGGTGTGGAGCTGCAACCAGTCCGGGTGATGATTGTCGTGCGGCAAATTAAATGCAGAGAATGGATATTATGTAACCGCATTCCAGAGCATAACGTCTCAAACTCCATGACATGTTTACATCGCTCAACCGTTACTCCAGCCGCCCACCTCCCCTCCAAGAGAACACATGACTGATTCTGTATCTCATGACATCCCCATCACTAGATGTACTGAGATCTACATAACCGATTATAATAGCTCCAATTATTTTTTTAAACATGTTTTTTACCATCTACCAGGGGCGGACTGACCATTTGGGCTCTCGGGCACTGCCCGAGGGCCCCGTGCCACTAGGGGGCCCCATCAAGGTTGCCGGCCTCTGGAAAACCAGGGACAGTATGTAAAAATCTGTGTTTTTTTTTACATCTGTCCCTGAAATGTCCCTTACCGACATCCTTTTGGTCTAAAAATCCAGAGATTATAGCTGCCCCGCCTCTCCAGTACCTTTTCAGTGTGTATGTATAGTGGCCCAGATTCAAGAAGCAATTGCGCCCGTGTAACCATGAGTTACACGGCGCAATTGCTTACTTGCTCCGGTGTAACGAGTGCTCCTGATTCAGGAACATCGTAACGCCGACTGCAGCCTAAAATCTGCGTGGCATAAGGCTCTTATGCCACGCATATTTTAGGCTGCATTCTTGCGATGACCGCTAGGGGGCGCTCCCATTGTGCTCAGTGTATAGTATGCAAATTGCATACTAACACCGATTCACAATGTTGCACGAGCCCTGCGTACGCAAGTTACGTCGTTTCCGTACGGCGTGTTTAGCGTAAGGCTGCCCCTTCTAATAGTAGGGGCAGCCAATGCTAAAGTATACCCGTCGTTCCCGCGTCGCGAAATTTGAATTTCACGTCGTTTGCGTAAGTGATTCGTGAATGGCGCTGGACGCCATTCACGTTCACTTGGAAGCAAATGACGTCCTTGCGACGTCATTTGCCTCAATGCACGTCGGGAAAGTTTCCCGATGGAGCATGCGCTCTACGCTCAGGCGCGGGAGCGCGCCTAATTTAAATGATTCCCGCCCCCTACGGGATCATTTAAATTGCGTGCTCTAGCGCCGGGCAATTTTGCCGGAGCGCCCGCGCAATTCACGGAGCTTCTGCTCTGTGAATCAAGGGCAGCAGAGCAAATTTGCGGGGGCGCAGGGCTATTGCCCGGGGGCCCCATAATCTCCTATTGCCCGGGGGCCCCACAATCTCCTATTGCCCGGGGGCCCCATGAGTTGTCAGTCCGCCCCTGATATCTACAGCTCATGGTACATTGCCCATAACGTATTGGTGGTCAATGAGAGAAGGGCCAATCTTACATCGGTGGTCAGAGAGACAAGAGCCAACCTTACATTGGTGGTCTGTGAAATAAGAGCAAGCCTTAGATTGGTGGGCAATTAGAGAAGTGCCAACCTTACATTGGTGGTTAGTGAGAGAAGTGCCAACCTTACATCAATTGTCATTGAGAGAAAGGCCAACCTTACATTGGTGGTCAGAGAGACAAGAGCCAACCTTACATTGGTGGCCTGTGAAATAAGAGCAAGCCTTAGATTGGTGGTTAATGAGAGAAGTGCCAACCTTATATTGGTAGTGTGTGAAAGAAGGACCAACCTTACATTGGTGGCTAGTGAGAGAAGGCCCAACCTTACATTGGTGGTCATTGAGAGAAGGGACAACCTTACATTGGTGGTCTGTGAAAGAAGGGCCAACCTAATGTTGGTAGTCAATGAAAGACGACCCAACATTGCATTGGTAGTTAATGAACAAAGGGCCAACCTTTTAATGGTTGGTGGTCAGTGAGAGAAGCGACAACCTTACATTGGTGGTCTGTGAAAGAAGGGCCAACCTTACATTGGTGGTCAGTGAGAGAAGGGACAACCTTACATTGGCGGTCTGTAAAAAAAGGGCCAACCTTACATTGGTGGTCAGTGAGAGAAGGGACAACCTTACATTGGTGGTCAGTGAGAGAAGGGACAACCTTACATTGGTGGTCAGTGAGAGAAGGGACAACCTTTCATAGAAGGGCCAACATTGCATTGGTAGTTAATGAACGAAGGGCTAATCTTTTACTGGTGGTCAATGAGAGAAGATCTGACTTTACATTGGTGGTCAGTTAGAGAAGGGCCAACTTTTCATTGGTAATCAGTGAGAGTAGGGCCAACCTTACATTGGTTCTCAGTATGTCAAAGGCCAACCTTACAGTGGTGGTCTGTGAAAATCATGCCTTGCTACACTTGTGGTCATTGAGAACATTGCCTATTACAATGGTGACACTGATCACCATTGTAATAGGCAATGTTCTCAAAGACCACAAGTGTAGCAAGGCATGATTTTCACAGACCACCACTGTAAGGTTGGCCTTTGACATACTGAGAACCAATGTAAGGTTGGCCCTACTCTCACTGATTACCAATGAAAAGTTGGCCCTTCTCTAACTGACCACCAGCTCCCTTGGGGGACAGTTGGAAGAATGCTACCTACCTTGGTAGTCAGTTCCCCTTACAGAGAGCTAACATCATCATTGGTGCCAGTGGTTACCTCTGTGAGAAACCAGTGCAGAAGTTTCACTGGTTCCATGGCACTGGCTCTGTGGCATGACATTAATGCCTCGTCATATTTAGGTATGAGATCTACCAAAGCTCACTACTCAAGGATCTCGTAAAGCATTCTGGAGAAACTCTAGGGTTCCACAAACCCTGGTTGAGGAAATCTGCCCTAAAGTGTTACCCGGCCTCAAGCTTACCTTCACCCTCCCAATCCACTTAGCACCCTTGCACTCCTCCACTCTCCTGCTCTTATAATTAGGCCTAGCAGAGTGTACTGGGCTTTGGGCATCATTTTCCTACTCCCACGATAACTTTCTTTTAAGGGTGGACATCTCCCGACTAGGAGAGAATGTTCAAATAGATAAATGAGGCATAGGTAATCAAATCGGCAACACCACATCCCGGTATATAAAAAACAAAAATTTGTGGGAACGGGTAACAAGCCCTGGGATTTTTAAGGTGTTTATAGTAGGAAATAGATCCAAAACAATATAGTAAATAAAGAAATAATTTATTAATACATATAATATTTCATAAAAGGAATACAGAACATTGATGATCTCTGTGATAGTTTGGCGGCTTTGAAAAAAAGCAGCAGTAGAACCTGTTAGGGGATGCCCGACATGTTTCGCTCAAGGAGAGAGCTTCATCAGGAGCAATACAACAGGATAGACTACAAAATAAAAAAGAGAAGAAAATAATACATAAACATAGGGCATTGTAGATAATGCCAGGAATTATGGCAACATTGGAAAAACCGGTGTTGTTACAATAAAAATACAATGTAGTTGTGTACTATTTAGTTTATGTAGTCCACAACTACATTGTATTTTTATTGTAACAACACCGGTTTTTCCAATGTTGCCATAATTCCTGGCATTATCTACAATGCCCTATGTTTATGTATTATTTTCTTCTCTTTTTTATTTTGTAGTCTATCCTGTTGTATTGCTCCTGATGAAGCTCTCTCCAGATCCCCTACTCAAGGTAGAAGTAACAGCAATGGGAAACGTCTGTGAGCTCTTATGCAGAGGCTAGGAATGCACTATTGCAGTACAAAAACACAAGTTCCATGTAGTGTGGCACAGTATTGAAACGATGGATGTAAATTTCTCCAACACCCGGTGACATGCATGCAGTTTGTGAAGTTCCTCCACCTGAAAATTAAAGCTGGCTATAACCCAGCCTCGGCCTTTAGTTTCCCCAGGGATCTCAGATCCGGAGTCCACAGCGTCACGATCAATAAACCTCAGTCGCTCCAATAGAGGGAGTGTATGAAAAAAGAGGACGCATATAGCGTAATAACGTACGGTATCAAAATGTATTTAAAAATAATCTACTTACAGCAGAAACGATAAAAACAGCCAGTGTTTTAAAATGTGAAAATGCCGGCCGGCATGTAGGAGCCCTTCCTCCCGAGCGTGGTGACGTCACTGACGTAGCCTCCCAGACGCGTTTCGTCACAAAGCGGACGTTATCAAAGTCTCCCAGACGAAACGCGTCTGGGAGGCTACGTCAGTGACGTCACCACGCTCGGGAGGAAGGGCTCCTACATTTTCACATTTTAAAACACTGGCTGTTTTTATCGTTTCTGCTGTAAGTAGATTATTTTTAAATACATTTTGATACCGTACGTTATTACGCTATATGCGTCCTCTTTTTTCATACACTCCCTCTATTGGAGCGACTGAGGTTTATTGATCATGACGCTGTGGACTCCGGATCTGAGATCCCTGGGGAAACTAAAGGCCGAGGCTGGGTTATAGCCATCCGCTTTGATTTCTTACCTTCTGGTAAGAGGCTTTAATTTTCAGGTGGAGGAACTTCACAAACTGCATGCATGTCACCGGGTGTTGGAGAAATTTACATCCATCGTTTCAATACTGTGCCACACTACATGGAACTTGTGTTTTTGTACTGCAATAGTGCATTCCTAGCCTCTGCATAAGAGCTCACAGACGTTTCCCATTGCTGTTACTTCTACCTTGAGTAGGGGATCTGTTCAACTATTTGTCTTGGCGCAGCTTTTTGTTTTTTTAAAGCTAAAGAAGAAGTCGCTGTGGGACTAGGCTTGTGGACACATGGCAACAAACAGCACAGCGCTAATCCGCTGGACCTGTGAGTAAATATTCTGAGGACAACCCACCAAAACAGGAAAGAGGTGATGGAAAAAAAAATTCTGCTGAAAAATTTAAATTCCTTTATAACCCCCTTGCTGCCCACATATGCATATGTGTGTCTGCAAAGAGGGTACGCTTTAATGCCCACATGATGCACAAATGCATTCATGGGTAGCAGTGCTTTCTATGCTGAGAGTGCCCCCCACTGTGAGCTCCCAGCACTGTGACCAAGCTGTCAGAGACAGCTTTTGGTCTCTGCTTATGTTCAGTAGCTGGCAATACCAGCTCCTGATCATGTGACCCCTATGACAGACATAGGCATAAAGATCCTGCTATAGGGATGCCAGAGCTGAGTGGGAAAGGGTTAAGCGACACCCTATTGTATATAGATATTTACATCACAGCCCCCCCCCCCCATTTAAAAGTGGTTGCAATATCCTTAGTCCCCCTTCACATAACAGTGCCCCTTTCCATCGCAGTGCACCTTTACATCACAAAACCCCATTCACATTACAGTGCCCCCTTTCCATCGCAGTGCCCCCTTTCCATCGCATAGTACCTTCAAATCACAATACCTCTTCACTTCTTAGTGCCCCTATCTATCATAGTGCCCCCTTTCCATCGCATAGTACCTTCACATCACAACACCCCTTCACTTCACAGTGCCCCTATCCATCATAGTGCCCCCTTTCCATCGCATAGTACAGTACCTTCAATTCACAAAACCCCTTCACTTCACAGTGCCCCAATCCATCGCAGTGCCCCTTTCCATCACAATACCCCTTCACTTTACAGTGCCCCAATCCATTGCAGTGCCCCTTTCCATCACAATATCCCTTCACTTCACAGTGCCCCTTTCCATCGCAAGAGCACCTTCACATCACAAAATCCCTTCACATTACAGTGCCCCTATCCATCGCAGTCAGTGCCCCCTTTCCATCGCATAGTACCTTCACTTCACAGTGCCCCTTTCCATCGCAGTGTACCTTCACATCACAAAATCCCTTCACATTACAGTGCCCCTATACATCGTAGTGCCCCCTTTCCCTCGCATAGTACCTTCACATCACAATACTCCTTCACAGTGCCCTTATCTGTGGTAGTGCCCCTATCCATCGCAGTGCCCCTTTCCATCACAATACCCCTTCACTTCACAGTGCCCCTTTCCATCGCAAGTGCACCTTCACATCACAAAACCCCTTCACATTACAGTGCCCCTATGCACCGCGGTGCCCCCTTTCCATCGCAAAGTACCTTCACATCACAATACCCCTTCACTTCACAGTGCCCCTTTCCATCATAGTGCCCCCTTTCCATCACATAGTACCTTCACATCACAATACCCCTTCACTTCACAGTGCCCCTTTCCATCATAGTGCCCTCTTTCCATCACATAGTACAGTACCTTCACATCACAAAACCCCTTCACTTCACACTGCCCCTATACATCGTAGTGCCCCTTTTCCCTCGCATAGTACCTTCACATCACAATACTCCTTCACAGTGCCCTTATCTGTGGTAGTGCCCCTATCCATCGCAGTGCCCCTTTCCATCACAATACCCCTTCACTTCACAGTGCCCCTTTCCATCGCAGTGCCCCTTTCGATCACAATACCCCTTCACTTCACAGTGCCCCTTTCCATCGCAAGAGCACCTTCACATCACAAAACCCCTTCACATTACAGTGCCTCTATCCATCGCAGTCAGTGCCCCCTTTCCATCGCATAGTAACTTCACTTCACAGTGCCCCTTTCCATCGCAGTGTACCTTCACATCACAAAATCCCTTCACATTACAGTGCCCCTATACATCGTAGTGCCCCCTTTCCCTCGCATAGTACCTTCACATCCCAATACCCCTTCACAGTGCCCTTATCTGTGGTAGTGCCCCTATCCATCGCAGTGCCCCTATCCATCGCAGTGCCCCTTTCCATCACAATAGCCCTTTACTTCACAGTGCCCCTGACCATCGCAGTGCCCCCTTTCCATCGCAGTGCACCTTCACATCATAGTACTCCTTTCCATCACAGTACCCCTTTACGTCACAGTGCCCCTTTATATTGCAGTCCCCTTCACATCACAATACCCCTTCACGTCACAGTGCCCCCTTACATTACAGTGCCCCTGTAGTTTGCAGTCCCCCCTTACATTACAGTGCCCCCTCACATTGCAGCCCCCCTTACATTACAGTGCCCCCTCACATTGCAGCCCCCCTTACATTACAGTGCCCCTGTAGTTTGCAGTCCCCCCTTACATTACAGTGACCCTGTAGTTTGCAGTCCCCCCTTACATTACATTGCCCCTGTAGTTTGCAGTCCCCCCCTTACATTACAGTGCCCCTGTAGTTTGCAGTCCCCCCCCTTACATTACAGTGCCCCTGTAGTTTTCAGTCCCCCCCTTACATTACAGTGCCCCTGTAGTTTTCAGTCCCCCCCTTACATTACAGTGCCCCTGTAGTTTGCAGTCCCCCCCTTACATTACAGTGTCCCTGTAGTTTGCAGTCCTCCCTTACATTACAGTGCCCCTGTAGTTTGCAGTCCTCCTTTAAATTGAGGCACTTATTAGCCTGGGTTGTCCTCTCCCCGGTCTTAGGCCTGGCCACCCCTGTCATCCTCACAGCAGAGCAAGGGGTGGGCGGTGCTGCAGATCTTGACTGACAGCAGGAGCTGACCAACCTATTATGTTAATAAACGGGTGATTACCGCTTATTAGTTTGAAAAGGCTCCCGCTGTCTGTTCATATTGGCAACACCTCCTCCCTGTTGTCTTATTTGTTAATTAAAAAAAGTGTATTTTTTCCCAAAAAGGTGTGCTTGTAAAACGGCTGCGCAAACTCGGTGTGACATAAAGTATTACAACGACCGCCGTTTTATTCTCTAGGGTGTTAGAAATATATACTGTATGTATATATACATATATATGGGGCCAGATTCACAAAGGACTTACGACTGCGTATCGCCATTTACGCCGTCGTAAGTCCGAAAGTGCGCCGTCGTATCTATGCGACTGATTCATAGAATCAGATACGCCTCACTGTTGCCAAAATACGACCGACGTAAGTCTCCTACGCCGTCGTATCTTGGGTGCATATTTACGCTGGCCGCTAGGGGCGCTTCCGTAGATTTCCGCGTTGAATATGCAAATGAGCTAGATACGCCGATTCACGAACGTACTTGCGCCCGGCGTATTAATATACGCTGTTTACGTAAGGCGTACGACCGGCGTAACTTTACCCCTCATAAAGCAGGGGTAAGTCATGTTAAGGTATGGACGTCGGAAACGTCAGAACAGCGTCGTATTTTACGTCGTTTGCGTAAGTCGTACGTGAATGGGGATGGGAGTAGGTTACGTTCACGTCGACTAAGTATTGAGCCGGCGTAACTTAGGGAGAAAATTTGACGTGATACTGAGCATGCGCGTGCATGCGCCGTACGTTAGGCGCGTCATTTACGTGGGGTCACGATTCATTTCCATACAACACGCCCCCTACCAGCCTACTTTGAATTACGCAGGCTTACGCCGGCCCATTTACGCTACGCCGCCGCAACTTACGGAGCAAGTGCTTTGTGAATACAGCACTTGCCTGTCTAAGTTGCGGCGGCGTATCGTAAATAGGATACGCTACGCCCGCACAAAGATGCGCCCAGATACGTGAATCTGGCTCTTTATGTTTGGGGGTTTTAAGTAATTTTCTAGCAAAAAAAAATGTTTTTAACTTGTAAACACTGAATCTCAGAAAGAGGCTCGGTCCTTAAGTGGTTAAAGGAAACTGTGCTGACTGAAAAATGGAGGCTGCCATTCCAAAACTCTCCAACTGAAAATGCTAGTTGTCTGGCTGTCATGCTGATTCAACGGTGTCAATGCTGCCATTCATTTATATGTTCCAATACACTCAACACAAGGCGAAATCAGACCCATCCCAATGCACGGTGTGGGTTTTATCATGCATTAACACATCTCATAGGTGTGAAGACAGCCATGGGGGGGGGGGGGGGTCAATGCTTTTAGAGTGCTTGAAGTGTTACATATCTGAGGACAGCCAGACGGAGTGAGGAAGGGGGGTCCGGGGGAGCTTCAGCACAGGATGAAGACGTGGGGGGGGGTAACAAGAGGGGATGACAACAACAGTATTTTGCCATACATCCAAAGCACTTGAAAATCTTAATGCCCGGGGTGGGGGGGTGCATTGAAATTTTGCTATGGGGCCCCACAATTCCTAGCTACACTCCCGGACAGCAGCAGGTAGAGGCGGCTACGACTGGTTAAAGTGGCGTCACCCCAGTGGGTGTAAGTGAAGAATTCCAGGGAATGATGAAATGCGTAGATTCGCCTTTTATCGTTATATCAGCAAAGAAGCGTGAACGCCATGGACGGCTTTCACCTGAAGAGTGTGAAGGAGTTTTATCACTTGGTGGGTGTGGGTGTAGGAGGTGGGTGTCAGGGATGGTGATGGCACAAGGGCTCCCTGGCGTGCCACAAATTTTTTTATCGGCGACGTTTCCTGAATATTACACACTTTTTATGGCCGTTTTGTAACAACGCACCGTAGACGGGAATTACTGCTTAATGGGGATC
Source organism: Rana temporaria (assembly GCF_905171775.1). Lineage (NCBI taxonomy): Eukaryota > Metazoa > Chordata > Amphibia > Anura > Ranidae > Rana > Rana temporaria. Next base: position 670,101,184 of record NC_053489.1, on the reverse strand, counting down.
ACACTAAATTAGGAATGCCGAGACTTCCATTCAGAGAGGATATAGCTAAGGGCATCACAGATGTATCCATACCTGCCTAGCCCCCCCCTCTGCCGCTATCACCCACAATCTATTCTTAAAGGGGCACTCCACAGAAAACTGCCCCCCCCCCACCGTATGCATAGAGAATGATTAGCTTCTTCATTTATTAGAAATGTATCACTGGCGTGATCTCCTCATCGGTCCTCCCAGGGTTTCCTTCCACTGGATTCCCACTCCTCCTCTTGCTGTAGCAAGGATAGTCTCACTTCCCCTGCTGCGTTCTCTTGGGAATATGAAAAAAAAAATAGAGAGAGGCTCCCTCCATCTTAAAAACAATGGCTGGAGCTGGGAACTTGATGATGAAACATTGTCTGTGAAAGAGAGAAGCAACGAGTGACACAACGAGTGACGCAACGAGTGACGTAACCAGTGACGCAACGAGTGACGTTACTTGCAACCGTCAACCAAAAACAGGAATGATACATTTTGGGTGGGCGGAGGCCATAACAATGTATAGAGAGTTCTCCCATCACATCAGAGCCCCCATTACATCAGAGGTCCCCCATCACATCAGAGTTCTCCCATTACATCAGAGGTCCCCATCACATCAGAGGTCCCCCATCACATCAGAGGTCCCCATCACATCAGAGGTCCTCCATCACATCAGAGGTCTTCCATCACATCAAAGTCTCCATTCACATCAGAGGTCCCATTCACATCAGAGCCCCCATTCACATCAGAGGTCCCCCATTCACATCAGAGGTCCCCCATTCACATCAGAGCCCCCATTCACATCAGAGGTCCCCCATCACATCAGAGTTCCCATTCACATCAGAGGTCCCCCCATCACATCAGAGGTCCCCCATCACATCAGAGGTCCCATTCACATCAGAGGTCCCCCATTACATCAGAACCTCCATTCACATCAGAGGTCCCCCATCACATCAGAGCCATTCACATCAGAGGTCCCCCCATCACATCAGAGGTCCTCCATCACATCAGAGGTCCCATTCACATCAGAGGTCCCCCATTCACATCAGAGGTCCCCCATTCACATCAGAGCCCCCATTCACATCAGAGGTCCCCATCACATCAGAGGTCCCCATTCACATCAGAGGTCCCCCATTCACATCAGAGGTCCCCATTCACATCAGAGGTCCCCATCACATCAGAGGTCCCATTCACATCAGAGGTCCCCCATTCACATGAGAGGTCCCCCATTCACATCAGAGCCCCCATTCACATCAGAGGTCCCCCATCACATCAGAGGTCTCCCATTCACATCAGAGGTCCCCCCATCACATCAGAGGTCCCCCATTCACATCAAAGCCCCCATTCACATCAGAGGTCCCCCATCACATCAGAGCCCCCATTCACATCAAAGGTCCCCCATCACATTAGAGGTCTTCCATCACATCAGAGGTCCCCCATTCACACCAGAGGTCCCCCATCACATCAGAAGTCCCCCATCAAATCAGAGCCCCCATTCACATCAGAGGTCCCCCATCACATCAGAGCCCCCAATCACATCAGAGCCCCCAATCACATCAGAGGTCCCCCATCACATCAGAGCCCCCATCACATCAGAGCCCCCATTCACATCAGAGGTCCCCCATCACATCAGAGGTCCCCCATTCACATCAGAGCCCCCATTCACATCAGAGGTCCCCCATCACATCAGAGGTCCCCCATCACATCAGAGCCCCCATTACATCAGAGGTCCCCCATCACATCAGAGGTCTTCCATCACATCAGAGCCCTCATCACATCAGAGGTCCCCATCACATCAGAGGTCCCACTTCACATCAGAGGTCTCCCATCACATCAGAGCCCCCCTTCACATCAGAGGTCCCCCATCACATCAGAGGTCCCCCATCACATCAGAGCCCCCCCCTTCACATCAGAGCCCCCCCCCTTCACATCAGAGGTCCCCACCACATCAGTGGTCCCCATCACATCAGAACCCCCATTTACATCAGAGGTCCTCCATCACATCAGATATCCACCCATCATATCAGAAGCCCACACACATTGCATTAGAGTCCCTCTTCACATCAGAAGTCCCCATATCACATCAAAGGTCACTCATCAGAGGTCCCCCCAGCATGTCAGGGTTCCCCCTTCACATCAGAGGCCCCCATCACAACAGAGGCACCCCCTTCACATCAGAAGTCCTCCCCCCCTCTTCATGTCAGAGTTTCTCAACACATTAGACGTCCTCCATCACATTATGGGTCCCCCAATACATCATAGGTACCCCTTCATCACAGAGTCCTCCACTCACATCAGAGTCTCCCCTATATATGAGAGCCCCCATCACATCAGAGTACCCCATGACAGAGTCTATACATTACTCCAGAGGCCCCTGTACATTAGAGCCCCTTGTCACATTAGAGCAGCCCATGCCAGAGTCTCCCCATCACATCAGAGCCCTCCATTAGAGTCTCGCCTATACATGAGAGCCCCCATCACATCAATGTACCCCCATCACATCAGAGCACCCCCATCACCACAGATTCCTCCCATCCATCTCTGATACAGGGCAAACTGGGTCTCATGCTCACTGCACTCCGAGGGAACCCAAATGCTGCCCCAGGACACCCTGGTTGAGAAACGCTGGTATAAAAGACCTGAGCCTGACTCAAAATGGAACAAGCATGATGCCAGTAAAAGCTGAAGTCTTATATTCTGTCCTGCAACGGATCCCAGGTTGTAGCCGGGATCCTGGTAGCCCCCTCGGAGCCTGCACTCTTCAAGTACACCTGGACAGCCATCACCAGCCTCCTCTGGAAAAATACCAATTTTCTGGCTTTGAAAAAACACATGAACCACAGAGTATGCAAAGTGGAAAAAAAATCAAGAGTCGTGATTTGTGGGCTTGTTCTAGGTTGGTGACCTAAGAAAGCCTTGACTGCCAGAAAATTGTCATCTTCTGGAGGAGAATGATAAACCACACAGACCCAGAACTGGGTGTATGAAAAACCGATGCCCTATGCACATGCCAAGCGGTCCATAGGTTAGGGTGACCAGACATCCCCGATTTCCAGGGATAGTCCCCGGAATGAAGGCAGGGGATACTGAGGAGCGGCTGGTTGTCGGGAACAGTACCTGTGTGCTGGGGAGAGCCCAGCTCCGATGGATTATATTGTCGACCTACACTGTTCATGTGTGGGGGGGGGGGGGATATGAGTAGTGCATGACTCAGGCAGGTCAGTGTAGTGGTCAGTATAGGAATCAGGTAGGTCAGTGTAGTGGTCAGTGCAGGAATCAGGCAGGTCAGTGTAGTGGTCAGTATAGGAATCAGGTAGGTCAGTGTAGTGGTCAGTGTAGGGATCAGATAGATCAGTGTAGTGGTCAGTGTAGGTATCAGGTAGATCAGTGTAGGAATCAGGTAAGTCAGTGTAGTGGTCAGTGTAGGAATCGGGTAGGTCAGTGTAGGGATAAGGTAGATCAGTGTAGTGGTCAGTATAGGAATCAGGTTGGTCAGTGTAGGAATCGGGTAGGTCATTGTAGGGATAAGGTAGGTCAGTGTAGTGGTTAGTATAGAACGCAGGTAAGTCAGTGTAGTGGTCAGTATAGGAATCAGGTAGGTCAGTGTAGAAATCGGGTAGGTCAGTGTAGGAATAAGGTAGGTCAGTGTAGTGGTCAGTGTAGGAATCAAGTAAGTCAGTGTAGTGGTCAGTGTAGGAATCGGGTAGGTCAGTGTAGGGATAAGGTAGGTCAGTGTAGTGATTAGTATAGGAATCAGGTAGGTCAGTGTAGGAATCGGGTAGGTCAGTGTAGAAATCAGGTAGGTCAGTGTAGTGATCAGTGTAGGAATCAGGTAGATCAGTGTAGTGGTCAGTGTAGGAATCAGGTAGGTCAGTGTAGTGGTCAGTGTAGGAATCAGGTAGGTCAGTGTAGTGGTCAGTGTAGGAATCAGGTAGGTCAGTGTAGAGATAAGGTAGGTTAGCGTAGTGGTCATTATAGGAATCAGGCAGGTCAGTGTAGTGTTCAGTGTAGGAATCAGGTAGGTCAGTGTAGTGGTCAGTGTAGGAATCAGGTAGGTCAGTGTAGGGATAAGGTAGGTCAGTGTAGGAATCAGGTAGGTCAGTGTAGTGGTTAGTGTAGGAATAATGTAGGTTAGTGTAGTGGTCAGTGTAGGAATCAGGTAGGTCAGTGTAGTGTTCAGTGTAGGAATCAGGTAGGTTAGTGTAGTGATCAGGTAGGTCAGTGTAGGAATCAGGTAGGTCAGTGCAGTGGTCAGGTAGGTCAGTGTAGTGGTCAGGTAGGTCAGTGTAGGAATCAGGTAGGTCAGTGCAGTGGTCAGGTAGGTCAGTGTAGGAATCAAGTTGGTCAGTACTACTGTACTAGTGGAAGGAACTCGGAGTGCTAAAAGTCTGGTGTGGGGGGGTGCAAATGTCTTGCCCTGTCCCGGCGCTGACACCCCCACACTACACCACTGACTGCAGATATAATTGGAGGAAAATATGCGTATAAAATACTTTACCGTTTGCCAATAAAATAAAAATTGTCCCCGGATTTGATTTTTACAATCTGGTCGCCTTCCCATAGGTTGGCTGTATGAGTCTAAGGCACGAGTATGGGGGGTAGATGGTCATGCCATGGGGTCGCCTTCACTCACCCTGCTTGAGTTTTCAGAGGGGTCCGTCAGAGTCTAATTCATCCAGCGCTCCCTTCTCTGTTCCATTGGCTTCTGCAGCCCGGTCTCCGGGAATCCTTACTCCATCCCGCCTCGGCGGTCCCACCAGTGCTCCTCCAGATGGTCCCCAATCTTGTGGCACCGTCGCAGCCCCCCCACCCCCTCTATATAACAGATAGAACTTATTAGGGCGAGATCTGATATCCCCGCTGCCCCCCCACCCTGAGACGCTGAGCAGACCCTCGATGATGCTGCCGTGTGCAGGGCTGCCACCGAATGATTCTCATTTGCGCAAGGAGAAAACCTGCTCTGCGTTAACCAGTTACGCTCCCAGGGGCTGCAGAGCACTTAGCCGACGTATGTCCCCCCCCATCCTCCTCCTCCTTCTTCTCATACTCTGCAGGGTTAACGAGGCTGACGTTAGATGAGAAGTACCCCCCCCAGCCTCTCCCCACCTCTTCCAAGCATTGTCAGTGCCCCTCCTATAGCATCTCCCTGTCTCTCCCTGCCTTCTCCAAGATGTAAGGATGCAGCAGAGAGGGACCAGGGCTCATGGAGCGAGCGGGCCAAGCTGGCCCAGTGAGGGGCGTTGTGTACATGCATGCCCCCGCCAGGCTGTCACACGCATCCAGCTGTGCTGTAATTGAAGCCGAGCCGCAGGATTTATAGATGCAGCTTGTAGGAGAATGTAGAGGGGAAGGATGCCTGTGAGCCCTGCAGAGCGTTACAACCCCCCCCCCCCCCCACACACAGGTGCTGCGCTACATACACGGGCATCTCCCACCCAGCGGGTGGGCAGAAGCTCAAGTTTAACCCTCCTTAATTCTGCACCTCCTCTCCTCTTTAATCGTCATGCTATTGACACTATTAAATAATAAATATAATTCTGTTTTTATGACATATCAGACAAAGTGACGTCATCGAGGAGACACTGTGCTTCTCTATGCAATGCAGGCAGATCTTGGTTTCCCCCCCCGCCCCGCCCTCAGTACTCCTCTCAAGCACCCTCAGCCCTGATGCTGGTCCGTCTGAAGGAGTGGGGGTGGGCGGGGCTCTTGGGAGGAGTTATGCAAATATCTAAATGGCCAGCTGGACCAGTGTCAGTCTGGAGGAGTGGGCGGGCTCTTGGGAGGAGTTATGCAAATATTTAAGTATCAGGATGGGTTAGTGTCAGTCTGGAGGAGTCTGATGTAAGCAGTGGGCGGGCGCTTGGGAGGAGTTATGCAAATATTTAAATGGCCAGCTGGACCCGTGTCGATCTGGAGGAGTCTGGTGTAAGCAGTAGGCGGGCTCTTAGGGAGGAGTTATGCACATATATAAATGGCCAGATGGACCAGTGTCAGTCTGGAGGAGTGGGCGGGCGCTTGGGAGGAGTTATGCAAATATTTAAGTACCAGGATGGGTCAGTGTCAGTCTGGAGGAGTCTGATGTAAGCAGTGGGCGGGCTCTTGGGAGGAGTTATGCAAATATTTTACTATTAGGATGGGTCAGTCTGAAAGAGTCTGATGTAAGCAGTGGGCGGGCGCTTGGGAGGAGTTATGCAAATATTTAAGTATCAGGATGGGTCAGTGTCAGTCTTGAGGAGTCTGATGTAAGCAGTGGGCGGGCTCTTGGGAGGAATTATGCAAATATCAAAATGGTCAGCTGGACCAGTGTCAGTCTGGAGGAGTCTGATGTAAGCAGTGGGCGGGCTCTTGGAAGGAGTTATGCAATTAGCAAAATGTCATGATGGCCCAGTGTCAGTCTAGAGGAGTCTGATGTAAGCAGTGGGCGGGCTCTTGGAAGGAGTTATGCAAATATTAGAAAAGGCCAGCTGGACCAGTGTCAGTCTGGAGGAGTCTGATGTAAGCAGTGGGCCGGCTCTTGGGAGGAGTTATGCAAATATCTAAATGCTGGATCAGGGTGCTGTACATAGCTTCCTGAAACAGCGCTTCACCCTCAGTCCTGATGCAAGCGGTAGAAGGAGTCATGCAAATTTTAAAATGTCTAGAGTCTGGAGGAGTGGGTGTGAGCCCTCAGCACTGATGTAAGCAATGGGTGGACTCTTGGGAGGAGTTACACAAATATCAAAATGTCCTGGCCTTTTGGCTAAGATCAAGTATAGTATCTGTTCTTATCAGTTGCCAATAGGTGGTGCTAAGCTGACTGTCCCCGGTACCCTGTGAGAGGGGGAAAGGGATGGCAGTCGGCGGACGCTAAGCCTGTTGGCGTGGAGGTGGAAGCCTTCTGATCGGGACAGAGAGGCATGAGGTCGAAGCCAAGAGGCCGGGTCCCTGGCCTTTGGCCTGGATTTGGTGGTATCTGCCCCAGTCAGTTGTTCTGGAGGGAACCCTTGCTCCTCTTTTAAGCGAGAGGAGCGGGTAGTACTTCCAGAATGTGATTAGGTGGGAGAGATAGGGGTTGTGGGTAGTGCCCGCTTAGGTGGGCACTCCCCGATCTCTTCTCCTACTTTACTGGCTGGGAGGGGTGCTGCCGGTCCGGACTGGGGGCTAGGGACCGTTGAAAAGCCTGTGGAGATAGTGCCCCTGGAGTGGCAGTCCAGGGGTGCCATACATTGCACTGAGTGTGTGAGGGGCACTCAACGTGTGGCACCTTTTTGGTCACTTATCTCCACAATACACCTTTTTGACACCTGCCGCTTGGGCCGGGCCTTTTGGCTAGGACCAGTGGAATTTTTGTTTCCTGGCCGGAGGGCCGGTCAACGTATTGCACGTTGGTCACTTTACCTCACTCTCCCATCTTCCTTCTCCCCTTTTTTATTTTACCCCGTGTTTGTCTTGTTTTGTCACTTTTATTGTTTGGTGCTTGCACTTTTAGTGTGGCGAGTAGGGTGCTGGTCCTCGGGCCTGCCTCTGAAAGTCTTGGGAGTCGGTGGACATGGCCTTCTGGCTTAGTTCGCCGGCTCTCATGGGGTCTCCCTTCGGGGGAGCCTCACCGAGGAGGGTTCTGTTCCGGCAGTCCCTCCGAGGATGTTGGGTCCTTGTGGCTTCGGCTGCTTGGACCAAGATGGGTCCATATGGCTACGGCTGTATGGGCCACTGTTACTCTTTTCCCTGCCAGGAGCCTAACGCCCCGGGGGATCAGAGACAGGTCCTCTTCGAAGGACCATTGACGATGGCACCTGTCGCAGTTTTTTGTGTTTCACTCTTTATGTGTGTGCACATTTTTTCCTGCACCGGGTGGAGTCTTTTGGGTTGAGTTTTGCACGCCACAGGCTTTTCAATAGAAAAAAGGAGTATGATCGCCTAGGTAGGCTACATTTGCATGCCCACAGGAGATGCTGAGCCTCCATGATTAAAAAAAAAAACTGAAATCCAATGAATGAAAGGGGTGGAACCATTCATGGGTGCTCAATCTGTGGCCCTCCAGCTGTTGCGGAACTACAAGTCCCATGAGGGAATGCTTACTCCTGCCTGCAGCAGACTAATAACTTAATAGCCTATAGGCAAAGTCCCAAGATGGAGCCAGTTAGATACTAGATGGCCTAGTAATTTCTAAACAGTGGCAGTTGGTCAGTTTCCTTCCCTATTGTTCTTATAACTGTTTCCCTAACAATATTCGGAGATGAGAGTGATCTCACTGTGGAGGAGTCTCTCCCTCCGGAGATGAGAGTGATCTCGCTGTGGAGGAGTCTCTCCCTCCGGGCACAGAGCTGGAATTCAGCCAGTCGCAATCAATGAATGGTGAGAGAATTCCTCAATGTTCTATGGTTATTATGGACAGAATTAACCCATAACTCTCAAAACCAGCAGTAACCCTTTCTCTTGAAAGCTGACGACACGGGTTTAGGCAACCATTGGTCACTACTAAAGGACTTTCCATGAAAAGCTGAGCTTTAAAATAAAATAAAGGCAAACCTTTTGTTTTAGCGTTGAATAGAGTTTGGATAGAGTTTTTATTATCGCCAAGAGTAAAAGAAAATCCCAGCTTTCGGGTTGTCTTCAAAACAGGAATAGGGTGGAAATCTTCGAACAGGAACATGAGTTCTAATGATCCTGGTCAGTAAACCCTGGTTGGGGTCAGGGCTCTGTGTCCAGTAGGGTTGAGGTCAGGGGTCTGTGTTCAGTAGGGTTGAGGTCAGGGCTCTGTTCAGTAGGGTTGAGGTCAGGACTCTGTGTTCAGTAGGGTTAAGGTCAGGGCTCTGTGTTCAGTAGGGTTAAGGTCAGGGCTCTGTGTTCGGTAGGGTTGAGGTCAGGGCTCTGTGTTCGGTAGGGTTGAGGTCAGGGCTCTGTGTTCGGTAAGGTTGAGGTCAGGGCTCTGTGTTCAGTAGGGTTGAGGTCAGGGCTCTGTGTTTGGTAAGGTTGAGGTCAGGGCTCTGTGTTCAGTAGGGTTGAGGCCGGGGCTCTGTGTTCGGTAGGGTTGAGGTCAGGGCTCTGTGTTCGGTAGGGTTGAGGTCGGGGCTCTATGTTCGGTAGGGTTGAGGTCGGGGCTCTGTGTTCAGTAGGGTTGAGGTCAAGGCTCTGTGTTCAGTAGGGTTGAGGTCAGGGCTCTATTTTCTGTAGGGTTGAGGTCAGGGCTCTGTGTTCAGTAGGGATGAGGTCAGGGCTCTGTGTTCGGTAGGGTTGAGGTCAGGGCTCTGTGTTCGGTAGGGTTGAGGTCAGGGCTCTGTGTTCAGTAGGGTTGAGGTCAGGGCTCTGTGTTCAGTAGGGTTGAGGTCAGGGCTCCGTGTTCGGTAGGGTTGAGGTCAGGGCTCTGTGTTCAGTAGGGTTGAGGTCAGGGCTCTGTGTTCAGTAGGGTTGAGGTCAGGGCTCTGTGTTCAGTAGGGTTGAGGTCAGGACTCTGTGTTTGGTAGGGTTGAGGTCAGGGCTCTGTGTTCAGTAGGGTTGAGGTCAGGACTCTGTGTTCAGTAGGGTTGAGGTCAGGACTCTGTGTTCAGTAGGGTTGAGGTCAGGGCTCTGTGTTCAGTAGGGTTGAGGTCAGGGCTCTGTTTTCGGTAGGGTTGAGGTCAGGACTCTGTGTTCGGTAGGGTTGAGCTCGGGGCTCTGTGTTCAGTAGGATTGAGGTCAGGACTCTGTGTTCGGTAGGGTTGAGCTCGGGGCTCTGTGTTCAGTAGGATTGAGTTCAGGGCTCTGTGGGATGCATACACACTGCAGTATATACAAGAAGGCACTCTTTTATACCATATCCAGCGGTTGCTCTTTTATTTGGATGTCATCACTTGGCATCTGTGTTGGAGAATCCTTCTAATCCCGGGAAAGTAGGTCTATCATCTGCTGTGTGCGCTAAGCCTCATACATTTATGATTCTGTGTTATCTGTAGCCTAGGGTCCCAGCTGATTACGGCAGATCATGACACATATCATTTCCATTTCTCTTCCATCTGCAGCAGACCGGCAGTTGATACAAGCTGGCTTTGGTTTGACCAGACAAAGCGTGTCCCCCTTTTTGTTTGGGAAGAAGACCTGCAGAACCAGATCTATTGATTCAGCACCACGGACAGTGGTGGTCGGGCTTACACTGCAGTTAAAGGGGAGTTCCAGTGTTTTTATGTTTATTAAAAGTCAGCAGCTACAGGGGCGTCGGGAGGGGGGGGGGGCTGGGGGGACCTGAGCCCCGAATGGGTCACCGAAAAGCCCAGAGTCTCGTCCATTTATTAAAAAATTATCAGCTCTGAGTCCCCCAATGTCAGTGTGTGTCAGGTCTGTGTGCGTTAGGTAGGTCAGTGTATGTCAGGTAGGCAACACCCCCCCCCCCCCCCAGTGCCAGGCTCGGACTTCGGGCTTTTCGCCACCTAGCAACGCCCCTGCGTATGTGTCTAGTCTACTTTATCTAGAGTTGGCCAATTTCCTTTAGATTTACCTTCAACCATGTCGTATAAGGGCCCGCCCGATTGCATAAAAATGTTAAGTGTTTGATCTCATATTATATGGTTTTGGTAAAAATAAAGGGAAATTGTAGAAGAGAAATGTACAATGTATGGCCAGGACTCCCTCGGTCTAAGCAGGTTCCACAACCAAAACTCACATCACCAATAGTGTTGAGCGGAATACGCCATATTCGATTTCGCGATATATCACGAATATATAGACGAATATTCGTGAAATATTCGCTAAAATCTAATATTCGTGATATTTTATAAAAAAAAAAAAATTTTGCAAAATTTCGCTAATGCGAATGCGAAATTGATTGCGAAATTTTGACAACTGTGGTAGGAGAACTCTGATTGGCTCTGATGCAAAAGAAGGGGGGAGAAAGTATTCGCGAATATTCGGAAATCGAATATTGGTGATATTTTATCGAAATTTCGCTAATGCGAATGCGAAATTGATTGCGAGATTTAGACAACTCTGATTGGCTCTGATGCAAAAGAAGGGCGGAGAAAGTATTCGCGAATATTCGGAAATCGAATATTGGTGATATATTATCGAAATTTCGCTAATGCGAATGCGAAATTGATTGCGAGATTTTGACAACTCTGATTGGCTCTGATGCAAAAGAAGGGCGGAGAAAGTATTCGCGAATATTCGGAAATCGAATATTGGTGATATTTTATCGAAATTTTGCTAATGCGAATGCGAAATTGATTGCGAGATTTTGACAACTCTGATTGGCTCTGATGCAAAAGAAGGGCGGAGAAAGTATTCGCGAATATTCGGAAATCGAATATTGGTGATATTTTATCGAAATTTCGCTAATGCGAATGCGAAATTGATTGCGAGATTTTGACAACTGTGGTAGGAGAACTCTGATTGGCTCTGATGCAAAAGAAGGGCGGAGAAAGTATTTGCGAATATTCGGAAATCGAATATTCGCGATTGCGAATATTCGGCAACATAAAAGGATCGCCTCAGCTTAGCTACTCGGCCCAGGGTCTCTAATCATACCAGCAATGCTTTTAGATGTCGATAGGGTGTGATCTGTTTTAAAAATAAATTTTAGAAAATACGAATATTCGGAATAGCGAATTTTGGCCGCGAAATTCGAGTTATTCGCGAATATTCGAATATGCCATATTCGTAACGAATATTCGAAATGCGAATATTCGTGAGCAACACTAATCACCAACATCAAAGATCTGGAGTCTATCATTCATTCTTCCTACAAGCTTTAAAAAAAGAAAGGGTTAGGGGTTAGGGTTAGGATTTAGGGGTTAGGGTTAGGGGTTAGGGTTGGGGTTAGGGTTGGGGTTGGGGTTGGGATTAGGGGTTAGGGTTGGGGTTTCCCATTGAAGAATAAGGCTAGGACTCAGGAATTGGAACAGGGACCTCCCCCAGAGGTCAAAGGTCAGAATGCGGGTTCCCAGAGGTCAAATGACATGGGGCGTGGCTGACCCACCCCCACCAAAGTGTACCGCCTACCCCAACTAAGTAGGGTAATGAACAAGTCGGGGAATGGGTCTTGGTGACCACCTCTAGGTTTATGTAAGGCTGCCCCATGGATCAGGATCCGGTAATGTGGTTACATTTGAGGTCATTTAGTTATTATAAAGCTCTCACAGAAGAGCTGGCTCAGTCTCAGGAACGAAGAGGAACCGCAGAATTCCATTACCATCAATCATCCTGGCTCTCGGATGTCTACGGCTCGGCGGTAATGCCTCTGTCTGTATTCCTGTACACACATCACTATCGGGAGCGGAGGGTTGTATGTGTCAGACATCCATCAATGAACACAGTCTGGAGTTGAAGTCATACATTGGGACTTTATGGGCGAACTCTTATACACAGTGGGCCAGATTCTCAAAGGAGATACGACGGCGTATCTCCAGATACGCCGTCGTATCTCTGCGTCCGGCCGGTCGTATCTATGCGCCTGATTCTTAGAATCAGTTACGCATAGATTTCTATTAGATCCGACCGGCGTAAGTCTCTTACGTCGTCGGATCTTAACTGCATATTTACGCTGGGCGCAAGGGGCGTGTACGCTGATTTACGCCTAGAAATATGTAAATCAGCTAGATACGCGAATTCACGAACGTACGCCCGGCCGACGCAGTACAGATACGCCGTTTACATTAGGCTTTTCCCGGCGTATAGTTACCCCTGCTATATGCGTCGTACCAATGTTAAGTATGGACGTCGTTCCCGCATCGAATTTCGAAAAAATTACGTCTTTTGCGTAAGTCGTCCGTGAATGGGGCTGGGTGTCATTTACGTTCACGTCGAAACCAATGACGTCCTTGCGGCGTACTTTGGAGCAATGCACACTGGGATATTCCCCGGACGGCGCATGCGCCGTTCGTGAAAAACGTCAATCACGTCGGGTCACAAGTTATTTACATAAAACACGCCCCCCTGTTCCACATTTAAATTAGGCGGGCTTACGCCGGCCTATTTACGCTACGCCGCCGCAACTTACGGAGCAAGTGCTTTAAGAATACTGCACTTGCCCGTCTAAGTTGCGGAGGCATAACGTAAATAGGATACGTTACGCCCGCACAAAGATACGCCGATCTACGAGAATCTGGCCCAGTATATTTTGTAAAAAAATATGAAATTTAATTAAAGCGGAGTTCCACCCTAAAAACGAATTTCGTATTCAAATGTTGCCTTTAATCTGAAAAAAAATATTTTGTAAAAAAAAAAAAAAAATACTTACATGGAAATGTCTGTTACTAGGCAGATTTCCTAATAGTTCCTAGCCCGCGGTCGATCTACTTCCGTTCCTAACCGCCCCCATGGCCTCCTGGGAAATGACTGTCATCATTTCCCAGGAGTCTGTGGGCATTACAGTGCTAGCGCCGTTTAACTGCGCATGCGCGGTTACTTCGTTGTCATAACAACGGGGCGGGGCGTTCATCACCTGCCTGACGAAAGGGGTCCTGCGCGACCTCGAAACACTGCGCCATTGTGATGTTTGTTTTGCATTAAACATTTTTGGGGGGCGTAATTGGACGATCCTTGGTGTGCCGGCGAATATGTTTATTTGATTGATGTCTCCAGTACCCAACTGGCAATCGTTTCAGCGCCCATCCTTTCATTACGAGCCATTTTTACCAGGCACAATGGCGACAATTGATGGGCACAGTGGCTGCCTTTCATGGCATGGCACAGTGGCGACAATTTTATGTCACAGTGGCTGCGTTTGATGGGCACAGTGGCGGCAATTGATGGGCACAGTGAGGCTGCAATTGATGGGCACAGTGAGGCTGCAATTGATGTTTGTTTTTTTTTTCATTTGTTTGCACCCCATAATTTTTGAGCACCGGCCGCCACTAACAAAATCCATACAAAATACTTAGCACTAGTGTTGAGCGGAATACGCCATATTCGATTTTGCGATATATCACGAATTTATAGCCGAATATTCGTGAAATATTCGCTAAAATCGAATATTCGTGATATTTTATAAAAAAAAAAAAAAATTGCGAATGCGAAATTGATTGCGAAATTTTGACAACTGTGGTAGGATAACTCTGATTGGCTCTGATGCAAAAGAAGGGCGGAGAAAGTATTCGTGAATATTCGGAAATCGAATATTGGTGATATTTTATCGAAATTTCGCTAATGCGAATGCGAAATTGATTGCGAGATTTTGACAACTCTGATTGGCTCTGATGCAAAAGAAGGGCGGAAAAAGTATTCGCGAATATTCGGAAATCGAATATTGGTGATATTTTATCGAAATTTCGCTAATGCGAATGCGAAATTGATTGCGAGATTTTGACAACTCTGATTGGCTCTGATGCAAAAGAAGGGCGGAGAAAGTATTCGCGAATATTTGGAAACCGAATATTGGTGATATTTTATCGAAATTTCGCTAATGCGAATGCGAAATTGATTGCGAGATTTTGACAACTGTGGTAGGAGAACTCTGATTGGCTCTGATGCAAAAGAAGGGCGGAGAAAGTATTTGCGAATATTCAGAAATCGAATATTCGCGATTGCGAATATTCGGCAACATAAAAGGATCGCCTCAGCTTAGCTACTCGGCCCAGGGTCTCTAATCATACCAGCAATGCTTTTAGACGTTGATAGGATGTGATCTGTTTTAAAAATAAATTTGAAAAAATACGAATATTCGGAATAGCGAATTTTGGCCGCGATATTCGAGTTATTCGCGAATATTCGAATATGCCATATTCGTAACGAATATTCGCAATGCGAATATTCGTGAGCAACACTACTTAGCACCACAAAATGATACTTGGCTCTGTTTTCTCTCAAGCTCTCTAAAACTCTCCACCCTCCACCCATGCCACCGCCGATGCTTTTCCGTGACGGGTGTCATCCCTCCTTTCCTCATTCTGGAACTCCTCCTCTAATGCTCTGCTCTTCTCCTTCAATGCTTTGACCAGATTCTGCTGCCGCTTGATGGCATCCTCCAAAAACTTTTACCTCCGGTTTCAGACTTTGTCGCTTTTTGGTAAAAGCTTTATCATGCACGATTTATTTTTCCTGTACAGTGGAACCTTGGATGACGAGCATAATCCATTCCAGGAGAATGCTTGTAATCCAAAGCACTCTCATATCAAAGCGAGTTTCCCCATAGAAGTCAATGGAAACAAAAATAATTAGTTCCAAGTTGACTTTTATGGCATGCAATACCGCATGTGGCCAGAGGTGGGGGGGGGGGGGTGCCGGAGAGCCTCTTAAATACTTGGGGACAGCTCGACTGATCTCGGAAACCCTCAGAAAGACTCGGGAACGGATGCCGCGTACACACGATCGTTTTTCGGCATTAAAAAAACTACGTTTTTAAAAATGATCGTGTGTGGGCTTCACATCGTTTTTCGGCTTCTGAAAAACGACAAAAAAAAATTCGAACATGCTGCATTTTTTAACGTTGTTTTTAAAAATGTCGTTTTTCGTTTTGTAAAAAATGATCGTGTGTGGGCTAAAACGACGTTTTAAACCCGCGCATGCTCAGAGCAAGTTATGAGACGGGAGCGCTCGTTCTGGTAAAACTACTGTTCGTAATGGAGTAAGCACATTCATCACGCTGTAACAGACAGAAAAGCGCGAATCGTCTTTTACTAACACGGAATCAGCTAAAGCAGCCCCAAGGCGAATAGAACTTCCCCTTTAGAGTGCCGTGCGTACGTGTTGTATGTCACCGCGCTTTGTTCATCATTTTTTAAAAACGATGGTGTGTGGGCAACGTCGTTTTTAATGATGAAGTTGGAAAAACTTCGTTTTTTGGACATGCTGAAAAACGTCGTTTTTTTTTCAGGCCGAAAAACGATCGTGTGTACGCGGCATGAGTCTTTCCGAGTATTTACGAGTGAATCTGAGTGATACCTCTGGCCAAATGCGGTACTGCACAACCCATTGGCCTGAATTCTACTCATTTTGCGAGCCCTTACGTCGGCAGAATGGCACGGCTGGGCACAGGCACGTACAGGTACAGGCCTTTAAGAGCCCAGCTGTAAGCCACGCACGCGCCGCCACGTGTCGAAAGTGTCGCAGTCACGAAAAAAAATCGCTGATCGCCGCCATTACTAGTAATAAAATAATATTAATATAAATGCCATAAAACTATCCCCTATTTTGTAAACGCTATAACTTTTGCGCAAACCAATCAATAAACGCTTATTGCGATTTTCTTTTACCAAAAATAGGTAGAAGAATACGTATCGGCCTAAACTGAGGAAAAAAAAAGTTTTTATATATTTTTTGGGGATATTTATTATAGCAAAAAGTAAAAAAATATTGATTTTTTTTCAAAATTGTCGCTCTATTTTTGTTTATAGCGCAAAAAATAAAAACCGCAGAGGTGATCAAATACCACCATAAGAAAGCTCTATCTGTGGGGAAAAAAGGACGCCAATTTTGTTTGGGAGCCACGTCGCACGACCGCGCAATTGTCAGTTAAAGCGACGCAGTGCCGAATCGGAAAAAAGGGGCAAGGTCCTTTACCTGCATAATGGTCCGGGTCTTAAGTGGTTAAAATGGTTGTAAAGGTTCCTCCTGTTCTGGGGTCCCACGGCGGCTCTCTTGGGTCCTCCCCGCAATAGATAACCCCCTCTGGGAAGCTCTCTCCCGACAGGGTTACCTTGCGGGCAGTGTATGACTCGGCCCCCAGCCCTCGGCGCTCCCCATCATTGGATTTTATTGACAGCAGCAGGAGCCAAAAAGGTGCCCGTTATTCAAAACGCTTGTTAACCGCGTTACCCGTAAACCGAGGTTCCGCTGTTCTCTGCTTTCAGGCTCACCAGCTTTTCCTCCTCCTTCTTAATTCTGTATAAATGATCAGTAACCCGCTGTGTGAAAGCCGGGGGTAGACTCCACTTTTTGAGGGCCTTAGCCGAGGTCTTCAGGTGAAGATGTGGTTTGCGATTGCAGATCAGATCCCTCAGGGGGACCAGCGCCCGGGGTCATCGCCAGAATCTCACCTGACCCCCCCTGGTGTTTGGAGGGGGGAGAGCCAGGGCCGATCTTAGGCAGGGTGCACAGGGTGCATTGCACCCAGGCGCCTGCAGAGGTGGGGGCGCCGAAGTGCCAGAGTTCTCCCCTCCCTCCTTCTCTCCTTGTTTGTGTCCGTCCAGAACTAGTGTTCTGAGCATAGGTGTGTGTCCGTCCAAAACTGATGTGTGAGCATAGGGCAGCCCGTCCAGCCTGGCAGTGCTCGGGGGAGGGGCCGCTCCTCTTCCTGACATGAGAGTTCTAGTTTTCAGTGGCTGCTGAGTGCTGATGTGCAGGAATTAATTCCTCACACTGGGAGTCTTGGATCCTGCACTGTCTCCAGTGGAATGCCTCCCCCTCCCATCTCTATCTCAGGCTGCACAGAGAGAAAATTGAGGTGAGTCACAGGGCTGGATTCAGATACATTGGCGTATCTGTCCGCCCGGCGTAACGTATCTGAGATACGTTACGCCGCTCTAACTTTGGGCACCAGTTCTTTATTCATAAAGAACTTGCGCCCTTAGTTAGAGCGGCGTAGCGTATGTGTCGCGGCGTAAGGCCGCGTAATTCAAATGGGGATGTAGGGGGCGTGTTTTATCTAAATTTCCCTTGACCTCGCGTTTTTTACGTTTTACTTGAACGGCGCATGCGCCGTCCATAAAATCTCCCAGAGTGCATTGCTCTAAATGACGTCGCAAGGACGTCATTGCTTTCGACGTGAACGGAAATTACGTCCATCCGTATTCGCCGAATGACTTACGCAAACGACGTAAAATTTCAAAACTCGGCGCGGGAACGACGGCCATACTTAACATTGTCTACCCCTCATATAGCAGGGGTAACTATACGCTGGAAAAAGCCGAACGCAAACGACGTAAAAAAAAAAAGCACCGGGCGGACGGTCGTTCGTTTCTGAATCGGCGTAACTCCTCATTTGCATATTCCTCATGTAAACAAACGGAAGCGCCACCTAGCGGCCAGCGTGAGATTGCAGCCTAAGATCCGACGGTGTAAGTCACTTACACCTGTCGGATCTTAGGGAGATCTATGCGTAACCGGATTCTATGAATCAGGCGCATAGATACGACCGTCGAAACTCAGAGATACGCCGTCGTATCTCTTTCTGAATCCGGCCCACAGTGTTCAGTGTGCTGGGGGATGGCATCCCCAGCATCCCTTTACACATGCTCTGGGCTGCCCCTGCTCTAGATGTTTTATGGAATGATAGATTGCAAAGGATACACAGCCCCTGCCCATTCCTGCGCCTAGTCCATCTACAGATGTGATGTATAATGAGATGTAAAGGGGAGGAGTTAGTAAAATGACAACGCCCATGTGGGGGCGCCAGAAATTTTTCTGCACCCAGGCACCTGTGACCCTAGGATCGGCCCTGGGGAGAGCTACAGCACACACAACCTCTCTGGTACAGAGACTAATGTGATTGGCTCAGTGTTCTCTGTACAGCACTGCAGTATATGTCAGAGCTATATAAATGTATAATAATAATAGTGTGTGACTGTGGGGGGGGACATTAGAGTGTAAGCTCCTCTGTCATGTGCTCCTTGTCATTAAGATTCCGGTAGGTCTCTCTCACATTGGGGTGTCACATGCAGTTATTCTGAGATCTCCGGTATTGGAAATATAACACTTCTAAAGATAATAAAATTCAGTTCCAATGTGTTTCCTTTCTAGCCGGTATCACCCTCACACATCGGGGAAGGTGTGAAGATAAAGCTTGTGCAGCTCTGTCATTATTTGTATATTCAGAGGAATACACGGGGGAGAATTGCAGCGGAGGAAATCTGCCAACGTGATAGAATTATCTGTACCTGAGGAACATGTGGGGGATCCACTCAGACTACAACAATCGTCGCCATTTCCAGCTGCTTCATCTGTAGGACGCATAAAGCTGTGAAGTCAAATACCCCAATATTACGGCTCTATTTTTTTTTGTTTATTTGATTCATTGCAACTTTTAAAATAAACACTTTATTGCTGCGATACTCACCTTCAATCTGAAGCTGCCCCTGCAGTACTTCTCCCCCACCACTAGATGCCGCCAGTCTTCTAGGTTGAATGACAACAGGTGTCGTTCAACCCATTCCTGTGAGTTCAGGCTATTATGGACCCGCATGTAGTCCATCACATAGGGCATGGATGCCCAGAGCCGATGCTTCCTATAGCGCTGGCTTCTGTCTCAGGTGGAGTGATACCAAATGTGCTCAGCCTGTGGCAGTTCCCAGCGCGATACAGGAAGTATCGTCTCTGCTCTCTACTGCAGCCCCATGCTTCCTCCAGCGCCGCTCCTGTCACACCATTGCCAGGTATGGGGGGGTCAAGAACCAGCCAGCAGTACCCAGAAATACCACCCAGCAGGCTTAAAGGCTGCACTTATGGGTACTTATGGATGGCACTGGTGGGCACTGATAGGTGAGACTGATGGGCACTGAAAGGCTGCACTGATGGGCACTCATGGGTGGCCCTGGTGGGCACTGATAGGTGAGACCAAGGGGCACTGAAAGGCTGCACTGATGGGTACTTATGGGTGGCACTGATAGACGGCACTGCTGGGAACTGAGGGGCACTGATACGTGGCACTAATGGGTACTGATAGATGGCACTGATAGGCATCCCTGTGGGCACTGGCAGGCATTGTGGATGGGCACAGATTGGCAGCTGCCTGGGCACTGATTGCTATTTTCCTGGTGGTCTAGTGGCATACATGGTGGTCCAGTGTTGTGGCCTGCCCTGGTGGTCCTGGCGGCATCCTGGTGGTCCTGGGAGGGCATCCGAGTGGGGGGGGGGCTGCGCTGATAAACAATCAGCACAGACCCCCCCGTCAGGAGAGCAGTCGATCGGCTCTTCTCTACTTATGTCTGTCAGACGCGAGTGAGGAAAAGCCGATCAGCAGCTCTTCCAGTTTACATCGTGATCAGCTGTGATTGGACACGGCTGATCACGTGGTAAAGAGCCTCCGACATGCCGCCCCACCGATCGCCACGATGCACGCCCCCATTGGCGCGTGGCGGCTGTTACCCTGCTGGACGTCATATAGGGTGACCAGATTTCCAAACTAACATTCAGGGACACCCTCCCTTTTCCAAAAATGTGATGTAACGAATCACAGCAAAGTGATTGGACACAAGAGGCGGGATTTATGATTTCTCCAATCACAAGCAGGGGGCGGGGATTGTGCTCCTCCAGGCATTCCTGGCCAGGACAAGTACTGTCAGTGAGTAAAGCGGTGATGTGGAGGTCTTTTTTCTGTTGGGGGCATCAGATTGGCCCGGGGGGTGGCTGTGTCAGTTTCATTCTGGGACACTGTATTGTCCTGGAATAAATGTGCCCGGGACAGACATGCAAAATGCGGGACTGTCCCGGGCAATCCGGGACAAGTAGTCACCCTAACGTCATATGACGTCCAGCAGGATAACAGAACCACCGCCCGGCCGTCATTTTGCTATAGGCCGGGTGGGAAGTGGTTAAAGTGTCCTTTTTAGTGTCACCAAGGGGAGGAAGGTCTCAGGTGTTATTAAGGCATGAAATTGTTTCCTTGCAGTTTTAACACTTGACGCCCAGAGGCGTATCACGGGGTGAGAAATCTCATTTTTGGTTGTTAATACGAACTTTGCAGAAGCAGATTAAAAAGCGAGTTCTCACACGATCAGCAGCTCTTCTACAACCTTCATAATAATCGGGTGTCTGTGTGTCTATATACAGTATATGTACACCCACCGGACACTTTATTAGGTACACCTGTTCAATTTCTTGGTAACACAAATTGCTAATCAACCAATCACATGGCAGCAACTCAATGCATTTAGGCATCTAGATGTGGTGAAGACGACTTACTGAAGTTCAAACCGAGGATCAGAATGGGGAAGAAAGGGGATTTAAGTGACTTTGAATGTGGCCTGGTTGTTGGTCCCCGACGGGCTGGTCTGTGTATGTTTGGGATTTTCACACACAACCATCTCTCAGGTTTACAGAGAATGTTGGGGAAAAGAGAAAATATCCAGTGAGCGGCGGTTGTGTGGAGGAAAATGCCTTGTTGATGTCAGAGGTCAGAGGAGAATGAGCAGACTGGTTCCAGATGATAGAAAGGCAACAGTAACTCAAATAACCACTCGTTACATCCAAGGTATGCAGAATACCATCTCTGAACACACAACACATCCCGAACAATTTTCCTGGCAGTTGTGACTGAAATTTTAGTTGGTCTACCTGACCGTGGTTGGGTTTAACAGAACCCCTCAGTTTCCACTTATTGATTAGAGTTTAAACACTGCTGATTGGCATTCTCAATTCCTTGGATATCTTTTTATTAGGGCTGCGAAAATTAACGATTAATTCCTTGATTAATCGTTAATTTCTTGGACATTATGTGTGGACATTACGAGGGAGATGTGTGGACATTACAGGGGAGATGTGGACATTACGGGGGAGATGTGTGGACATTACGGAGGAGATGTGTGGACATTACTGGGGGAGATGTGTGGACATTACTGGGGGAGATGTGTGGACATTACTGGGGGAGATGTGTGGACATTACTGGGGAGATGTGTGGAAATTACAGGGGAGATGTGTGGACATTACGGGGGAGATGTGTGGACATTATGGGGGAGATGTGTGGACATTACGGGGGAGATGTGTGGACATTACTGGGGGAGATGTGTGGACATTACGAGGGAGATGTGTGGACATTACGAGGGAGATGTGTGGACATGACGAGGGAGATGTGTGGACATTACGAGGGAGATGTGTGGACATTACGAGGGAGATGTGTGGACATTACGAGGGAGATGTGTGGACATTACGGGGGAGATGTGTGGACATTACGAGGGAGATGTGGACATTACGGGGGAGATGTGTGGACATTACGGGGGAGATGTGTGGACATTACGGGGGAGATGTGTGGACATTACGGGGGAGATGTGTGGACATTACGGGGGAGATGTGTGGACATTACGAGGGAGATGTGTGGACATTACGGGGGAGATGTGTGGACATTACGAGGGAGATGTGTGGACATTACGGGGGAGATGTGTGGACATTACCGGGGGAGATGTGTGGACATTACGGGGGAGGTGTGTGGACATTACGGGAGAGGTGTGTGGACATTACGGGGGAGGTGTGTGGACATTACGGGGGATATTTGTGGACATTACGGGGGAGATGTGTGGACATTACAAGGGAAATGTGTGGACATTACGGGGGAGGTGTGTGGACATTACGGGGGAGATGTGTGGACATTACGAGGGAGATGTGTGGACATTACGAGGGAGATGTGTGGACATTACGAGGGAGATGTGTGGACATTACGGGGGAGATGTGTGGACATTACGAGGGAGATGTGGACATTACGGGGGAGATGTGTGGACATTACGGGGGAGATGTGTGGACATTACGGGGGAGATGTGTGGACATTACGAGGGAGATGTGTGGACATTACTGGGGGAGATGTGTGGACATTACGAGGGAGATGTGTGGACATTACGAGGGAGATGTGTGGACATTACGGGGGAGATGTGTGGACATTACCGGGGGAGATGTGTGGACATTACGGGGGAGGTGTGTGGACATTACGGGAGAGGTGTGTGGACATTACGGGGGAGGTGTGTGGACATTACGGGGGATATTTGTGGACATTACGGGGGAGATGTGTGGACATTACAAGGGAAATGTGTGGACATTACGAGGGAGATGTGTGGACATTACGGGGGAGATGTGTGGACATTACGGGGGGATGTGTGGACATTACGAGGGAGATGTGTGGACATTACTGGGGGAAATGTGTGGACATTACGGGGGGGATGTGTGGACATTACAAGGGAAATGTGTGGACATTACGAGGGAGATGTGTGGACATTACGGGGGAGATGTGTGGACATTACGGGGGAGGTGTGTGGACATTACGGGGGAGATGTGTGGACATTACGAGGGAGATGTGTGGACATTACGAGGGAGATGTGTGGACATTACGAGGGAGATGTGTGGACATTACGGGGGAGATGTGTGGACATTACGAGGGAGATGTGGACATTACGGGGGAGATGTGTGGACATTACGGGGGAGATGTGTGGACATTACGGGGGAGATGTGTGGACATTACGAGGGAGATGTGTGGACATTACTGGGGGAGATGTGTGGACATTACGAGGGAGATGTGTGGACATTACGAGGGAGATGTGTGGACATTACGGGGGAGATGTGTGGACATTATGAGGGAGATGTGTGGACATTACGGGGGAGATGTGTGGACATTACGAGGGAGATGTGGACATTACGGGGGAGATGTGTGGACATTACGGGGGAGATGTGTGGACATTACGGGGGAGATGTGTGGACATTACGAGGGAGATGTGTGGACATTATGGGGGAGATGTGTGGACATTACGAGGGAGATGTGTGGACATTACGAGGGAGATGTGTGGACATTACGGGGGAGATGTGTGGACATTACGAGGGAGATGTGGACATTACGGGGGAGATGTGTGGACATTACGGGGGAGATGTGTGGACATTACGGGGGAGATGTGTGGACATTACGAGGGAGATGTGTGGACATTACTGGGGGAGATGTGTGGACATTACGAGGGAGATGTGTGGACATTACGAGGGAGATGTGTGGACATTACGGGGGAGATGTGTGGACATTATGAGGGAGATGTGTGGACATTACGGGGGAGATGTGTGGACATTACGAGGGAGATGTGGACATTACGGGGGAGATGTGTGGACATTACGGGGGAGATGTGTGGACATTACGGGGGAGATGTGTGGACATTACGAGGGAGATGTGTGGACATTATGGGGGAGATGTGTGGACATTACGAGGGAGATGTGTGGACATTACGGGGGAGATGTGTGGACATTCCCGGGGGAGATGTGTGGACATTACGGGGGAGGTGTGTGGACATTACGGGGGAGGTGTGTGGACATTACGGGGGAGGTGTGTGGACATTACGGGGGAGATTTGTGGACATTACGGGGGAGATGTGTGGACATTACAAGGGAAATGTGTGGACATTACGGGGGAGATGTGTGGACATTACGGGGGAGATGTGTGGACATTACGGGGGGGAAGTGTGGACATTACGAGGGAGATGTGTGGACATTACTGGGGGAGATGTGTGGACATTACGGGGGGCATGTGTGGACATTACGAGGGAGATGTGTGGACATTACGGGGGAGATGTGTGGACATTACGAGGGAGATGTGTGGACATTACGAGGGAGATGTGTGGACATTACAAGGGAAATGTGTGGACATTACGGGGGAGATGTGTGGACATTACGGGGGAGATGTGTGGACATTACGAGGGAGATGTGTGGACATTACAAGGGAAATGTGTGGACATTACGGGGGAGATGTGTGGACATTACGGGGGAGATGTGTGGACATTACGGGGGGGATGTGTGGACATTACGAGGAAGATGTGTGGACATTACGGGGGGGATGTGTGGACATTACGAGGGAGATGTGTGGACATTACGAGGGAGATGTGTGGACATTACGGGGGAGATGTGTGGACATTACGGGGGAGGTGTGTGGACATTACGGGGGAGGTGTGTGAACATTACGGGGGAGATGTGTGGACATTACGAGGGAGATGTGTGGACATTACGAGGGAGATGTGTGGACATTACGGGGGAGATGTGTGGACATTACGAGGGAGATGTGTGGACATTACGGGGGGAGATGTGTGGACATTACGGGGGAGGTGTGTGGACATTACGGGGGAGATGTGTGGACATTACGGGGGAGGTGTGTGGACATTACGGGGGAGGTGTGTGGACATTACGGGGGAGGTGTGTGGACATTACGGGGGAGATGTGTGGACATTACGAGGGAGATGTGTGGACATTATGGGGGAGATGTGTGGACATTACGGGGGAGGTGTGTGGACATTACGAGGGAGATGTGTGGACATTACTGGGGGAGATGTGTGGACATTACGGGGGAGATGTGTGGACATTACTGGGGGACATGTGTGGACATTACGGGGGAGGTGTGTGGACATTACGGGGGAGGTGTGTGGACATTACGGGGGAGATGTGTGGACATTACGGGGGAGGTGTGTGGACATTACGGGGGAGGTGTGTGGACATTACGGGGGAGGTGTGTGGACATTACGGGGGAGATGTGTGGACATTACTGGGGGAGATGTGTAGACATTACTGGGAGATGTGTGGACATTACTGGGGGAGATGTGTGGACATTACTGGGGGAGATGTGTGGACATTACTGGGGGAGATGTGTGGACATTACGGGGGAGATGTGTGGACATTACGGGGGAGATGTGTGGACATTACTGGGGGAGATGTGTGGACATTACTGGGGGAGATGTGTGGACATTACTGGGGGAGATGTGTGGACATTACGGGGGAGGTGTGTGGACATTACGAGGGAGATGTGGACATTACTGGGGAGATGTGTGGAGATGATGGTTATAATTAATCGAAATTAGTCGATTAATCGATTTAAAAAAAATTGATTAATCGAACACGAAAAATGTAATCAGTAACAGCCCTACTTTTTATATCCCTTTCCCGTTTTATACAGTTCAACTACCTTTTCCCGCACATCCTTTGACAATTATTTTTCTTTCCCCATGACTCAGAATCCAGAAACGTCAGTACAGCACTGGATGAAAGATGCAAGGGTCTGTCAGGAGTCCAGAAACTCATTGACTTTTGATACACACACACTAATTACATGCAAACTGATCACAGGTGAGGATGGTGACCTTTAATAGCCATTCAAACCCCTTTTTGTCAACTTGTGTGCATGTTATCAGGCCAAAATCACCAGGGTATGTAAACTTTTGATCAGGGTCATTTGGGGAGTTTCTGTTTTCATTATGATCTAAAAAGAGTAAACACAGTTGATTGATAATAAATGGCTTCAGCCAGACATTAACCATGAGTGAAAGAAACGTTTTTTGTGTTATCATTCATATTGTCTGAAAAATGGCCAAGAAATCATAAATTCTGCCAGGGTATGTAAACTTATAAGCACAATTGTATATAAACTAATCAATTTATAATTACATATACACAGTATACAGTATATGAAAATATCATCATCATTATTATTATTACTATTGGATTGGATTGGAATAAATACTTATAGATGGAGCACCAGCCGCCACTGGCGCTGAATGCGAGTTGTGAAACTCGCGTCTAAGCGACGCGAGTCGCTTAGACTCGCGTCGTAATGATTATTACTACTACTGCTAATAGTAATAATATAATTTATAATAGTAGCAATAATAAAATAATAATAATAATAATAATACTATACAATGTTATATATAAATCTTTCTATTGATTATTGGTAGAGTGATACATTGGCAGTATATTCAGGGCCCCTTTTTCTGGACATTGTCTGTCTATGCCCTCTCTTTCTCTCTCTCTCTCTTTCTCTCTCACTCTCTCTCTCTCTTTCTCTCTCTCTCTTTCTCTCTCTCTCTTTCTCTCTCACTCTCTCTCTCTCTTTCTCTATCTCTCTCTCTCTCTTTCTCTATATACACATGTATTCCGAAGGTCTCAGCAGATTTCTCCACGGCTCTCTCATTAGCGTTGTCTATGCCCTCTCTTTCTTTCTCTCTTTCTCTCCCTCTCTTTCTCTCTCTCTCTCTCTCTCTCTCTCTCTCTCTCTCTCTTTCTCTCTCTCTCTCTCTCTCTCTCTCTTTCTCTCTCTTTCTCTATATACACATGTATTCCGAAGGTCTCAGCAGATTTCTCCATGGCTCTCTCATTATGCGTTTCGTCCTCTATTGATTATTGGTAGAGTGATACATTGGCAGTATATTCAGGGCCCCTTTTTCTGGACATTGCCTGTCTATGCCCTCTCTTTCTTTCTCTCTCTCTCTTTCTCTCTCTCTCTCTCTCTTTCTCTCTTTCTCTCCCTCTCTCTCTTTCTTTCTCTCTCTCTCCCTCTCTCTCTTTCTTTCTCTCACTCTCTCTCTCTGTCTCTCTCTTTCTCTCTCTCTCCCTCTCTCTCTCACTCACTCTCTCTCTTTCTCTCTCTCTCTCTCTCTCTCTCTATATACACATGTATTCCGAAGGTCTCAGCAGATTCCTCCACGGCTCTCTCATTAGCGTTCCGTCCTCGTCGCAGTCACTTTCCCAGGCACGGCGGGTGGTTCTGGAGTGCACTGAATAGAATTCCTATTAACAATGGGCAAACATTTATTTAATCGTTACAAAGCGACCACAGACCAGCACCAGTCAGCATATTGATCCCCTGTTGTCATATCTTCCATTTATTTGAATGCTTCAACTTAATTAGAATTCTGTATAAAAAATCAATATGCACACTTAGGAGTGTATTTATCAAAAAAAAAAAAAAAAAAAGCTATAAATTAGCAATTTACCCAGTGAAAGTGCACATCCATTTGTTCTTTGTGAATAGGTAAAAAAAAAAAAAAAAAAATGTTATTATGCCATTTCCTGAGCTGGTCGAATGTTTTTCACTTTAAAGTGGAAAATACTGCATTTGGCCACTAGAGGGTGCTAGGAAATTCCTAGGATGCTTAGCGCCTAATTGCCATTGAACTATCACAGGCAATAGACATTTTTTTTTTATATATTCTTGCCCCATTTGAATTTGAACAAATGCACTTTTACTGGGTGAATTGATATTTAACCACTTCCCGACGGCCGCCCCTTTCCTCGTTCCCCGCGCGTGCAGCGGGGAACTTCTGTGCTGGCCGTGTCCCTTGGACACAGCCAATCACAGATCGCCATGAACAGCCAATCGGAGTGGCCGTTTGGTAGGCGATCTGTGCGGCCAATGAGAGATGATCTCATATGTAAACATATGAGATCATTTTCCCTAGCTGATGGGCGCCTTGCCTTCCATGACCTTTATCATGACCTGCTGTAACCCTCTAAGGGTTCCTACCACACGTGGTCTAGTGCCGAGATGCATGTT
This sequence comes from Rana temporaria, assembly GCF_905171775.1. Taxonomy (NCBI): domain Eukaryota; kingdom Metazoa; phylum Chordata; class Amphibia; order Anura; family Ranidae; genus Rana; species Rana temporaria. The sequence goes on along the minus strand of NC_053489.1, from coordinate 670,073,298 downwards.
TGCCAGGAGGAGGAATAAGATCCAGAATAATCTAAACTGCATGTAGTAAGCCATTTCTCTCTCTTCTACCTAAAAAAATCTCTGCCTATTAGCATTTTATTTGGGGAGTGAGGATGGGGCTTGAGATCAGCTTTAACTCTTGCTGCTTATATACCTCAATACCTCAAGCTGTAGTTTACCCAAAGTCATTTCTATATCTCTTCCATCCCTTCCCTGAGTACAGCTCCACCCGAGGTTTCAATCAGAGACAGAGGCCCATATTCTCATACATTTACGTTGCTCCTGGGCAGCGTAACGTATGTGATTTACGTTACACCGCCGCAGGTTTACAGGTTTACAGCCTGATTCTCAGAACACTTACCTGTAAACTTGCGGCGGTGTATCGTTAAATCGCTCGGCGCAAGCCCGCCCAATTCAAATGGGGCGGGCACCATTTAAATTAGGCGCGCTCCCGCGCCGAGCATACTGCGCATGCTCCGTCGGGTAAATTACCCGACGTGCATTGCGCTAAATGACATCGCCCCGACGTCATTTGCTTAGACGTTTACGTAAATGGCGTCCAGCGCCATTCACGGACGTCTTACGCAAACGACGGAATTTTTTTTAAATTCGACGCGGAGCGACGGCCATACTTAACATTGGTTGCCCCTCCTAATAGCAGGGGCAACCTTACGCGTCGCATACGCTACGGAAACGACGTAAATTCTCAGCGTCGACCGCGCGTATGTTCGGGAATCTCGCGTAATTACCTCATTTGCATAGAGGCCGGGGAAAACGACGATGCGACACCTAGCGGCGGGAAAAAAAATTGCTTTTAAGATCTGACAGCGTAAGAGCCTTACGCCTGTCAGATCTAATGGCTATCTATGCGTAACTGATTCTAAGAATCAGCCGCATAGATACCCGGGGCCAGATGAGGAGTTACGACGGCGCAAATGGTGTTGCGCCGTCGTAACGCCTTTGAGAATCTGGGCCAAAGTGTCTGAAAGGTGACCTCTACTGCCATGCTTTCTTTAGATAACCCATAGTGCTCTGGGAATTCTTTCTCATTTAAAAAAAGGTTTATTTGTAAAACAAAATGTCATGGATATGCAGTAATGTCTGGCAGCTTACCTTGCTCTCCATGTGTTCATCTTAGAGGCCAAGCCCTCTCACCTGGCTGCCTTTATCATCTCTCCTCCCTGTATGGCTCCACCCCAGGCCATTCCAGGAACTCTATATTAACCTGTGCACTGCAGGTCTGCATTGCTGATCAACGTTGTTTGTTAGTATTGTGTTCCTCCTTGCCATGTGTTATGTTATCTCTGTGTACCGATTTTGGCTTGTCTCCGACTACTCCTGTTTGCCTGTGACCCTGACCCTTGGCCTGTCCCTTGGTTATCCTCGTCTGCTTGTTGCCCCGACCTTGCCTTACCCTTCACTATCTCTTGTGTCCTGAGTGGCTGCTTTCCATCTCTCCCTACTGAGCGTGACCTAGGGGACTCCGGGGGCCGCGACCTGTATCCAGTTGCAACGAAGGCCATCCTCACCACTAGAGGCTCTGGTGAATACCAGCTGGATCTTAGACTACCCAATACTCCCACCATAGAGATCCCCACCCAGCACCCACCCCATTACAGGGCTCCCTCCCAACCCCTCCACTAGCTCAGAGATGCTATCCACACACTTAGTCGAGAGCCATAGCTTCAATACCTCCTCAATAGAGATAAAATGAAATGGAGAAGCTCTCGCGCTATTGGTGCTATAAACCTAGGGGGCACTGCTGCGGTCACCTGAAGAAAAAGAAAGTGAATGAAAATAGGTGGCCATCCCGCCCACGTGGTGGGCCTTTCTTTGTTTTCACCCTTCCCCAGTCACACAGCGCAGTCATTATCACCTATTTTCATTCACCTCCTCAATAGAGTCCTTCACCCAATCCACCCCCCTCTCACCTGGTTGCCTTTATCATCTCTCCTCCCTGTATGGCTCCACCCCAGGCCATTCCAGGAACTCTATATTAACCAGTGCACTGCACTGGTTAATATTGTGTTCCTGCTTGCCGTGTGTTACGTTATCTCTGTGTACCGATTTTGTCTCCGACTACTCCGGTTTGCCTGTGACCCTGACCCTTGGCCTGTCCCTTGGTTATCCTCGTCTGCTTGTCGCCCTGACCTCGGCTTACCCTTCACTATCTCTTGTGTCCTGAGTGGCTGCTTTCCCTCCCTCCCTACGGAGCGTGACTTAGGGGACTCCGGGGGCCGTGACCTGGATCCAGTTGCAACAAAGGCCATCCTCACCACTAGAGGCTCTGGTGAATACGAGCTGGATCTTAGACTCCGCGCCCCGGGGAATCTTGGGCTCAAGCTTCCTGTAGGATCCCTGTTTGTGCCCCAGAGAACCTCTCCTCCATATCCACTCTGTGGTCCATCCACAGCAGTCTGCTATAGGGTTCACTACCTTGCGGTGCACCCCTGACTCCAACAGGGTGCATTTGTCATCTGGCCACAGGTGACCCGACACAATTTTATTTGTCATATTGTTATAGAGCCATATAAATAAAATATTAACATAATATAGTTTCAATTTAACTCTAGATGATGTGCTCCTTGCCTTATGTGACCTATATCATGACACCTCCTCCAACTTGCTCTTTGGTTCCTACCTCAGATGGTTTAGTGACAAGATGCAGAAATACTTTCCGCGCTCGCCAGGAAAAGGAATAAGATCCTGAAAAATCTAAACTGCATGTAGTAAGCCATGTCATATATTTAAAATAAGTCTTTAATCCCTTGATTGTCATCTGCAGCCCCCTCCTCCCCTCCACCCGATTATTAAACCCGCGTATTAGGGCATTGTAGCGAGGATCGTGTACAGACGGCAGGATGTAAATTGAACTTGCATCGTTCCCCGGATGATTCTCTATACAGAGAGGGTCTATAATGAAATCACATTGTGGATTGAGTGCTGGAGTATTATCTGCAGATGTAATGAGAGGAGCAGATCATTGTGACATCATAGGGTTAACCCACTTCCAATCTGCCGATTTAGCAGGAGAAAAAAAAAGAAGGAGATTACATTTATATACACACACACCTAAATAATTGACTGAAGAGCAGTCGTGATTAATTTCTGTCTATGGAATACGACATACTCAAATCCTCTTATAAAACCAACAGCGTATAGAGACCTTTAAAGGGAAACTATAATGTTTTTTGAAACTGTTATTTTTTTCTCATACTCCCCCCCCCTCGCCTCTCCCCACAATCCAAATACAGGACTTTCCCTCCAATACCCCCAGTACAGAGCTCTCCCCAAAGTAACCCCCCAGTAGAGAGCTCTCCCCCCAATACCCCCAGTAAAGAGCTCTCCCCAAAATAACCCCCCAGTACAGAGCTCTCCCCCAAATAACCCCCCAGTACAGAGCTCTCCCCCCAATACCCCCAGTAAAGAGCTCTCCCCAAAATAACCCAACAGTACAGAGCTCTCCCCCAAATTATCCCCCAGTACAGAGCTCTCCCCCCAATATCCCCCAGGAAAGCGCTCTCCCCTAAAATACCCCCCATTACAGAGCTCTCCCCAAAATAACCCCCCAGTACAGAGATCTCCCCCAACTAATCCCTCAGTACAGAGCTCTCCACCCAATATCCCAGAGGAAAGCGCTCTCCACTAAAATACCCCCCATTACAGAGCTCTACCCAAAATAACCCCCCAGTACAGAGCTCTCCCCCAAATAATCCCCCAGTACAGAGCTCTCCCCCAAATAACCCCCCAGTACAGAGCTCTCCCCCAAATAATCCCCCAGTACAGAGCTCTCCCCCAAATAATCCCCCAGTACAGAGCTCTCCCCCAAATAACCCCCCAGTACAGAGCTCTCCCCCAAATAATCCCCCAGTACAGAGCTCTCCCCCAAATAATCCCCCAGTACAGAGCTCTCCCGCAAATAATCCCCCAGGAAAGCGCTCTCCCCTAAAAAAAATCCCCCATTACAGAGCTCTCCCCAAATAACCCCCCAGTAAAGAGCTCTCCCCCAATACCCTCAATACAGAGCTCTCCCCAAAATAACCCCCCAGTACAGAGCTCCCCCCCCAATATCCCCAGTACAGAGCTCTCCCGCAAATAATCCCCCAGTACAGAGCTCTCCCCCCAATATCCCCCAGGAAAGCGATCTCCCCTAAAATACCCCCCATTACAGAGCTATCCCCAAAATAACCCCCCAGTAAAGAGCTCTCCCCCCCAATACCCTCAGTACAGAGCTCTCCACAAAGTAACCCCCCCAGTACAGAGCTCTCCCCCAATACCCCCAGTAAAGAGCTCTCCCCCAAAATAACCCCCCAGTACAGAGCTCTCCCCCAAATAACCCCCCAGAACAGAGCTCTCCCCCCCAATATCCCCCAGGAAAGCGCTCTCCCCTAAAATACCCCACAGTACATAGCTGTACCCTGAAGCCTTCTCCTCCCTTCTCCAACTCCCCTAAGTACAGAGCTCTCCCCCAATACCCTCATCGGTGCAGAGCTCTCCCTCAAGACCCTCTCGGCGTAGAGCTCTACCCAATACTCCCACCATAGAGATCCCCACCCAGCACCCACCCCATTACAGGGGTCCCTTCCAACCCCTCCCTAGCTCAGAGATGCTATCCACACATTCAGTCGAGAGCCATAGCTTCAATACCTCCTCAATAGAGTCCTTCACCCAATCCACCCCCCCAGGACAGAGCTCTCCCCCAAGTACAGTGATCTCCCTCTAATACCCCCTCAGTACCGAGCTCTCCCCTCAATACCTTCCCAGTCCAGAGCTCGCCCCTCAACCTCCACTCCAACCCTAGTACAGAGCTCTCCCTTCAATATCCCCTCAGTACAGGGCTCTCCCCTCAGTATGCCCCCAGTACAGAACTCTTCCCCAAGTAACCCTCCAGTACAGAGCTCTCCCAAAATATCCCCTGTAAAGAGCTCTCCCCAAAATAACCCCCCAGTACAGAGCTCTCCCCCAAATAATCCCCCAGGAAAGCGCTCTCCCCCTAATACCCCCCAGTAAAGAGCTCTCCCCTAAAATACCCCCCGCAGCACCCTGAAGCCTTCTCCTCCCTTCTCCAACTCCCCTAAGTACAGAGCTCTCCCCCAATACCCTCATCAGTGTAGAGCTCTCCCTCAAGACCCTCTCAGCGTAGAGCTCTACCCAATACTCCCACCATAGAGATCCCCACCCAGCACCCACCCCATTACAGGGCTCCCTCCCAACCCCTCCAGTAGCTCAGAGATGCTATCCACACACTCAGTCGAGAGCCATAGCTACAATACCTCCTCAATAGAGTCCTTCACCCAATCCACCCCCCCCCCCCCAGGATAGAGCTCTCCCCCAAGTACAGTGATCTCCCTTGAATACCCCCTCAGTACAGAGCTCTCCCCCCAGGTGGCGAGAACATGCTGAGGACCCTTGACGGAGGTGTTGGGGACCTCAATCGTGGGGCGGCAATGCCCGGTTGCAAGAAGGCAGACATCTTCCATGTGGTTCTCCTTCTCTCAGGTGGGCGGTGTTCTGCTGGGTTGGCGCGAAACTCTGTTATACGTCTCACACAGGGGAGGGTGGCTCCTCCCACTTGGAGAACTTGTCCAGACACATTGTAGGCGCGTGCTATGCTGCACGTATGCCCAAGCTTAGCTGTGCAAGGTTAACTCCCTCGTAGCTGGACAGTTCAAAATACACGACACTTTGCTCTTTAGTAAATTGCTACTCACAATTTCCGTTGCCAGAGGTAACAGCCAAAATCCAGGACGAGCCCCCATGTGTAGCGCTACCCCCAAAGGAGCCGCTGGTTGTTGTTGAGATCGGCGTATTAAGTTACCTCACAATGTTGTCTAGGGGTGTAGTTGATGAGTAGAGTAGCATAGAGTAGTGAGCGAATGTCCAGTCAATGAAGGAAGGTTTTCAAATGCTTTATTCTCGGCCCAACATGGCCAACATCAACCTGAGGTAGGAAGGAAAAGGTTGATGAAGCGATAGAGAACTTTGCGGTATCAGGCCTGGATATGAACAGAGCAATCCTGCTCTCAGTAGCACAGTAGTAGTAGTTACAGTTCGTCGCCACTCTAGTCAGAATGGATGAAGTGCCTCCGGACAGACTTCTGCCAAAAGCCTGGCAGCCGAAGTGTCACTTTAGGTTGCTGGGAGGAACAGGCCTCTGCCACAGACCCGGCTCTAGGGACCTCTGCCACAGGTCTAATACTTGGATGAGCTGAACAAATTGAGCGAATCCTCCCAGTAAATTTAGTCAGGGTCACCGGGTGACAGTTGAAGTATAGCTGTCAATGTCCCGGTCACCAGATCCCCGATGGTTCATTCAAGCCCTGTTGGACAACCTGCCTCCGGGTTCTCCTCAAGCCGACCCCCCATCGAACGGCACCCAGCCTGGGATCTTCTCAGTAAAGCGGGGGGACCCAGCAAGTCACTGGGGCCCCTCTCAGCAACATGGAGCTCCGCGTAGCATGTGACCCCGGCCTGGTAGGCCATCGCCGGGGTCCGTTGGATGCGCACACCCTAAAGGTGGGTGCCGCACCTGGAACCCGCGAAGAACAACACAAAATGGCGTCTACCACAGATATACCCTTCCCCAGCATGCCCCGCGAGGGAAAAACTCCTCTAATTGGATGCTGGCGAAAAGTGGCTCTGCCAGAACCCCTCTAGCACCACCTGTCGCCCAGGGGTGGAAACAACACCCCTGGAGTGCAGACTGACCTACAGGACAGTTCAGGAATGACAGCAGCCTAGATTTAGCAAATTGCGAATGGGAGCTAAATAACTCTCCCATTCCCCACTAACTTTAGCGTAGTGCCCATACTGAAAGTAAGGGAGCGCTACACACACCTCCAGTCCAGAGCTATCCCTCCAATACCCCTTCAGTACAGAATTCCTTACCCCCCCAGTACAGAGCTCTCCACCCAATATCTCCCCAGTACAAAGCTTCTCCCCCGATTACAGAGTTCTCCATCAAATACCCCCTCAGAACAGAGCTCTCCCCACATTACCCCTCTCAGTACAGAGCTATCTCTTCAATACCCCCCTCAGTACAGAGCTCTACCCTAGGGTTGCCACCTTTTCTTCAAGCCAAACCCGAACACTTCAGAGTCGCACAGCAATTTTTTTTCATAGTATGCATAAACTATGCATAGATGTTGCTATTAAATAAAATCTCTAATAATATGAAGTTAATCACACAAGCCATCTGAGTCCGCAGAGTTCCCCCTTTACATCTGAGTCCGCAGAGTTCCCCCTTTACATCTGAGTCCGCAGAGTTCCCCCTTTACATCTGAGTCCGCAGAGTTCCCCCTTTACATCTGAATCCACAGAGTTCCCCCCTTTACATCTGAGTCCACAGAGTTCCCTTTTATTGTAAGGGGGGACTCTGATGTAAGGGAGAACTCTGGGGATTCTGATGTAAGGGAGAACTCTGGGTACTCTGATGTAAGGGATGCTCAGGTGTATGGCGAGGACTCTGATGTAAAGGGGAGCACTGTGGCCTCTGGTGTAAAGGGGAGCTCTGATGTAATGAGTGCTCTGAGAACCCTGATTTACCTTCGCATACTTACTTAGAGGCAGGAGAGAGAAGGGGGGGGGGACTTAGTTCAGTCTGAATTATGTGTCCGGGTCTCAGACAGTCTGAAACCCGGACACATGAGTCCAAACCCGAACTGTCCGAGTGAATCCCGAACAGGTGGCAACCCTACTCTACCTCGAACCCTCCTCAGTATAGAGTCCTCCCCCAATACCCTCCTCAGTACAGAGCTCTCCACTCAACACCCACCTGACACCTGAGTACAGGACTCTCTCACAATCTCTCTACCAGTCCAGAGCTGTTATCGACACCTCCAGTCCAGAGCTATCCCTCCAATACCCCTTCAGTTCAGAACCCTTCCCCCAACCCACCTCCCTCAAGTACAGAGCTCTCCACTCAATATCTGCCCAGTACAGAGCTCTCCCTCTGGGAACTACAGATACCAGGATGCCTTGGCGGGGCTCTGTAGATTACGCATGTATGTGCAAATGTGTGCAGACTAAACCCCTGTTTTTAACCACTTCATTACTGGGCACTTAAACCCCCTTCGTGTCTAGACCAATTTTCAGCTTTCAGCGCTGACGCATTTTGAATGACAATTGCGCGGTCATACAACACTGTACCCAAATTATATTTTTATCATTTTTTCCCCACAAAAAGAGCTTTCTTTTGGTGGTATGTGATCATCTCTGCGATTTTTATTTTTTGCGCTATAAACAGAAAAAGACAGAAAATTTTGAAAAAAAACACAATATTTTTTACTTTTTGCTATAATAATATCCTTTTTTTTTTTCTCGGTATAAGCCGATACGTATTCTTCTACACATTTTTGTTAAAAAAATCGCAATAAGCGTTTATTGATTGGTTATAGCGCCTACAAAATAGGGGATAGATTTATGATTTATTTTTAATTTTTAATTTGTTACTAGTAATGGCGGCGATTTTTTTGTCAGGCCTGCAATATTGCGATATTGCGGCGGACATATCGGACACTTTTGACACAATTTTGGGACCATTCACATTTATACAGCGATCAGTGCTATAAAAATGCACTAATTACTGTATAAATGTGACTGGTAGGGAAGGGGTTAACACTAGGGGGTGAGGAAGGGGTTAAATGTATTCCCTGGGTGTGTTCTAACTGTGTGGGGGGAGGGGACTGACTGGGGGAGGTGACCGATGCTGTGTCCCTATGTACAAGGGACACAGATCGGTCTCCTCTCCTCTGACAGCACGTGGAGCTGTGTGTTTACACCCCATCATTACACACAGAGCTCCACGTCACTGCTGTCTTACCGACGATCGCCGGGACAGTGTTTACCCGATGCGCGCCCCCCAGCGGCGCACGCGGGTAATGTAAACAATAGGACGTCTAAAGACGTCCACTCGGCACTTCAGGTCCGCGCTGCAGACGTCTTTTGACGATAGCGCGGATCTGTAGTGGTTAAGGCATACTGTTAGCCAGGTTGATTCAGTTGTCTGCGGACTGGTTGGTGACGGTAAGTAAGCTTGGATTTTTTTCCTTGGATTTATCCTTGGCCACTGGGCAGTTTTCTTGACGAGAAATCTCAAAGCCTCGTACACACGCTTGGTTTACTCTGCAGTTTTCTTGCTGGTTCTTGCCGAGAAAACCGAGCGTGTGTACGAGGCTTTAGTTTCCAATCCGATATGTCAACTAGTAGATTTTGCAGACCTCTCCATATGGCAAGGGCCTAAACAATCAGTTGAAATTACATCTAGTCAGGTAAGACCTCGAAAAAAACTATTGGTGATGTCAGCCCTCAAAAATTCCACTTGCCTGCTAGCATTTGGCGAGTGGATATTTAGGTAGGGCGAGTGAAGAAGGCAGAAGCAGCCAGGATGCTGCTGAGGGAGGAGAAGAGGTGCTAGGTGGATGCCGAGGGGATAACCCCCACCCATCCTGGCTTGCTAGCAATGTCTGCTTTCACCCCTCCTCAATGCTGACACGGATCGCACGCTTTTCCGGACAGCTACGCCCTCCGCTCCTGCTCCCCGCTTTTTGCCCTGGTCTCAGCGGCTCCCCTGGTTAGAAATTCTGCAGCCCCTGTGTCATGTTTGTATTTGCAGCTTTTTTTGTGCGAGCGCCAGGCACCCAGGGCATATGCCCCACATTTGCTGGTGGGTGTTCCGACGCGCCGCCGCAACCGCCCGCATTGCTGTTCCAGTCCGAGGCGCCTTCTTTCTCTGCCTGTCGGGACTGTAGCATGGAGCCGAGTGAAGTGCTGTGAAGCTTCTCCTCGGCTCCTCGACGGAGGTGCTGGGGGGGGGGGGGGGTATTCGTGAGACCTGGTTGGGTATTATTGAGAGAGCTGGGGGGTATTATTGAGAGACCTGGGGGGTATTATTGAGAGAACAGGTGGGTATTATTGAGAGAGCTGGGTGTATTAGTGAGAGCACTGGGGGGGGGCATTAGTGAGAGAGGTGGGGGGTATTAGTAAAAGAGCTGGGGGGGGGGGTATTAGTGAGAGAGTTGGGGGGGTATTAGTGAGAGAGTTGGGGGGTATTAGTGAGAGAGCTGGGGGGGTATTAGAGAGCTGGGGGGTATTATTGAGAGACCGGGGGGGGTATTATTGAGAGAACAGGTGGGTATTATTGAGAGAGCTGGGTGTATTAGTGAGAGCACTGGGGGGGCATTAGTGAGAGAGGTGGGGGGTATTAGTAAAAGAGCTGGGGGGGGTATTAGTGAGAGAGTTGGGGGGGTATTAGTGAGAGAGTTGGGGGGTATTAGTGAGAGAGCTGGGGGGGTATTAGAGAGCTGGGGGTATTATTGAGAGACCTGGGGGGGTATTATTGAGAGAACAGGTGGGTATTATTGAGAGAGCTGGGTGTATTAGTGAGAGCACTGGGGGGGCATTAGTGAGAGAGGTGGGGGGTATTAGTAAAAGAGCTGGGGGGGTATTAGTGAGAGAGATGGGGGGGTATTAGTGAGAGAGTTGGGGGGGTATTAGTGAGAGAGTTGGGGGGTATTAGTGAGAGAGTTGGGGGGGTATTAGTGAGAGAGTTGGGGGGTATTAGTGAGAGAGCTGGGGGGTATTAGAGAGCTGGGGGGTATTAGTGAGAGAGCTGGGGGGTACTAGTGAGAGAGCTGGGGCAGCATTAGTGAGAGAGCTGGGTGTATTAGTGAGAGCACTGGGGGGGCATTAGTGAGAGAGGTGGGGGGTATTAGTGAGAGAGCTGGGGGGGTATTAGTGAGACAGTTGGGGGGTATTAGTGAGAGAGTTGGGGGGGTATTAGTGAGAGAGCTGGGGGGGTATTAGAGAGCTGGGGGGTATTAGTGAGAGGGCTGGGGGGTACTAGTGAGAGAGCTGGGGCAACATTAGTGAGAGAGCTGGGGCAGCATTAGTGAGAGAGCTGGGGGTATTTGGGGGCATTTGCAATCATGGCATACCCGTATATTATCTGGATAAAATATGATAATTTATAGGGGTGTTTAGGGGAGGGGCAACTAGTGGCGAGTAACTCTTAAGGCCTGGCGAGTAGCTGAGGACTTGAAATTTTGAGGAGATGTGACAGATGACACCCAAGACAAACCCTCCCCATGTGGGACCAAGAAGAAGCCCGCCCTCGTTATAAAGCCGCAGCCTGGCGTAGTATTTATAGACAAACGGTGACATTTAATATTCTCTGTGAGTTTGTTTCACCTGGGAAAACACAAAGATACGGGAGATTACCAGACTTGCTTTGGCGCAGTTTTTTTTTTCTTAAACTTTCTGGCATCAGACTAGACGGCCTGTCTTATCTTCTCTCCTGTGGGACGTCTGATAAGAGATGAAGGTTATTAAAATTTCTGGGTCCCTCAGGGGAGTGAAGATTTGTACAATGGATACAGTCAGCTTTGAGGTTATTGCCGTAATAGAACAATGATACGGGGGGGGGGGGGGGGGGGGGGTTACAATTTGTGATTGCATATTTTGTTACATTTGTGGCATGATACGTTACATTTTCATAAAAGATTAGAGCCTTTTATCTGAACATAATTCATATGTAGCTCCCCGCTTCTGTTGAACAGGCGCTGCTGTAAATATAGAGGGGGTCTGAGTCGTTATTTGGTTATTTGTGATTTGAGGGCAATTTAGCCTCTGTTCCAGCCATGGCTGTGCTGGGAGTAAACCACCATCGCTCGCCTGGGGGTGTTATTACCACCCCAGGCCAAGGGTGGCAGCAGCAAAGTCAGGGTGTATTGGGTGTTCCCCCTCGGCGGCGAATCAGTGGGAGTGGTCGCCCCGCTGTGCATGTTGGGGAGGGGTACTTAAAGGGTCACTAAAGGAAAACATTTTTTTTAGCTGAAATGACTGTTTACAGGGTATAGAGACATAATAGTTATCTGATTCCTTTGAAAAATGATTAAAAATAGATAAAAAACAATCATATAATGTGCCTGTAGTTTAGTTTAGTTTTTGCTGTTGTTTGCTGGTTTTCTGATGTACAGAGAGCCAATAGAGGGCAGTGAGCCAATAGAGAGCAGTGATACTCCTCAGAACCAATCCAGTTTCGTTTTACACACAGTGGGGTAGATTCAGTTAGATTTGCGCAGTTTTTACGGAGGCGCAGCGCACCGTTTTGCGGCTGCGCCTCCGCAAATTACCTGCGCTACCCTTGATCCACGGAGCAGTAGCTCCGTAAATTGCGTGGGCGCTCCGGCAAAATGCCCGGCGTAAGCGCGCGCAATTTAAATGATCCCGTAGGGGGCGTGGATCATTTAAATTAGGCGCGTTCCCGCGCCGAGCGTAGTGCGCATGCTCCGTCGGGAAACTTTCCCGACGTGCATTGCGGTAAATGACGTCGCAAGGATGTCATTTGCTTCAAAGTGAACGTGAATGGCGTCCAGCGCCATTCACGATTCACTTACGCAAACAGCGTAAATTTCAAATTTTGCGACGCGGGAACGACAGGTATACGTAGCATTGGCTGCCCCTGCTAATAGCAGGGGCAGCCTTACGCAAAAACCGACGTATGCAAACAGCGTAAACTGCGTACGCAGGGCTCGCGTAGGGTTGTGAATCGGCGTTAGTATGCAATTTGCATACTATACGCTGAGCACAACGGGAACGCCACCTTGCGGCCTGCGTAAGAATGCAGCCTAAGATATGATGGCATAAGGAGCCTTATGCCAGTCATTTCTTAGGCTGCAGTCGGCGTAACGAGGTTCCTGAATCAGGAGCATTCGTAACGCCGGCGCAGGTAAGCAATTGCGCTGCGTAACTATGGTTACGCAGACGCAATTGCTCTTTGAATCTACCCCAGTAATCACACCTCCTTGATTAGTCACCACAGTGAGAAATCTCCCAGTACTGTGGTGATCAGGAAACAGACAACCAGGAAGTGTCCAGAACAGAGAGGATTTACAGCAACATCAGAGCAAAAACGAACAATGAGGACATGAAACCAGGACTGCAGTAAGGTAAAGGAAGCTATTTAGCTAAAAAAATGTTTCCTTTAGTGACCCTTTAAGGGACAGACGCCATTGGCGGGGGACCGTTGTTCGTGGCTCATGGCCCGCCTGGCCTGGGGTGCGTGTTCCTGAATCCTGACTGCGGGGCCACATTGGTCCGGGGTCACGGCTTTGCTTGGTAGGCCCAGTAGTCAGACTCGGTCTGCATTTGCAAGGTGATCCTGTGTTGTCCGTCCTGTGGGAGGAAGCCACTTCATGAAGGAACCCAGGGGAGGACCTATCCTGGAGAGGACCAAGCAAGAGGCTGGTATCTTGGGAGAAGGCCTGGAAACTTCATCGAAGGATGCACCATACACTGAGAGGCTAGACATTGATCGCCTGTCAGATCTAAGTTCTACAAAAGTTCATCTGGAGAGATCCGGTGCTGAATCCTGTGTCAGGGGATTCTGGACCAAAAGTGTCTCCTCATAAAGGAAGGTCTGTGGCAGAGACTTTACTTTATTCCGTGCGCCATTCCGGCTGCTAGACCAGTGAGAGGGACCTGTCCGGGTGAGCAATACCCACTCTGGCTAGAGTGGCGACGAGAACTGTTTGCTGGAAAAGTGCCCCATCAATTGCTGCCAGTGTGCCCCATCAATTGTCGCCAGTGAGCCCCATCAATTGGTGCCAGTGTGCCCATCATTTGCTCCCAGTGTGCCCCATCAATTGTCGCCAGTAAAGCCCCATCAATTGCTGCCAGTGTGCCCATCAATTGTTGCCAGTGTGCCCATCAATTGTTGCCAGTGTGCCCCATCATTTGCTGCCACTGTGCCCCATCAATTGTCACCAGTGTGCCCCATCAATTGCTACCAGTGTGCCCCATCAATTGCTACCAGTGTGCCCCATCAATTGCTACCAGTGTGCCCCATCAATTTCTGCTAGTGTGCCCCATCAATTTCCGCCAGTGAGCCCCATCAAGTGGTGCCAGTGTGCCCATCATTTGCTCCCAGTGTGCCCCATCAATTGTCGCCAGTAAAACCCCATCAATTGCTGCCAGTGTGCCCATCAATTGTTGCCAGTGTGCCCATCAATTGTTGCCAGTGTGCCCCATCATTTGCTGCCACTGTGCCCCATCAATTGTCACCAGTGTGCCCCATCAATTGCTACCAGTGTGCCCCATCAATTGCTACCAGTGTGCCCCATCAATTGCTACCAGTGTGCCCCATCAATTTCTGCTAGTGTGCCCCATCAATTTCTGCTAGTGTGCCCCATCAATTGCTGCCAGTGTGCCCCATCAATTGCTACCAGTGTGCCCCATCAATTGCTACCAGTGTGCCCCATCAATTGCTACCAGTGTGCCCCATCAATTTCTGCTAGTGTGCCCCATCAATTTCTGCTAGTGTGCCCCATCAATTTCTGCCAGTGTGCCCCATCAATTGCTGCCAGTGTGCCCCATCAATTGCTACCAGTGTGCCCCATCAATTTCTGCCAGTGTGCCCCATCAATTGCTGCCAATTTTCCCCCATCAATTGCTGCTAGTGTGCCCCATAAATGTCTGCCAGCCTTCCTCATCAATTGCCGCTACTGTTCCCCATCAAATGCTGTCTGTTTGCCCCCCTGTCTGGCACTCCACGCTCCGAGTCCTCATGTATTCTCCCGTCCTCTTTCCGTCCTCTGCTATGATTGGACGCGCCTGATAGGCATCCAATCACAGCGCCTGTCGCTTCAACCAATCAGGTGACAGGGTAACCAGACCCGGGCACCTGATTGGCTGAGAGGCGGGTCAGTGTGTAAACAGTGAATGCAGAACACAGAACAGCGCCTGCTGTTTACCAATTTGGAAGCCTATTAGGGCCTATGGCTCTAATCAGGCACTTCCAAAAACACCCCCGCCGCTGTAATTCAGATGCCTGGTGCCCGACAAGGGGCCGGACACCTGAATAGGGGGCGGCAGCGGCGACAATAGATAGATTCATGCAATGCATGATAGACAGGTGCAGGTAGACAGGTCCTTTATGGACGCACCGCCACTGCATCTGATCACCAATCTAAGGTGGGGGGGGGGGGGGGTTCTTCCCACCAACCCCCAATGTAGGGGACATTCTTCTCAATGACCACCAATGTAAGGGCCATTCTTCTCAATGGCCACCACTATATGGGGACATTCTTCTCACTGACTACCAACTACCATTGTAGGGACATTCATCCTACTGACCACCAATGTTAGGGGCATTCTTTCCAATGACCACCAATGTAGGGGACATTCTTTCCAATGACTACGAATGTGAGGGGCACTCTTCTCTCTTATCAGCAATATACACTTACCACAAAAAGTATGTGAACCCTTTTTGAATGATATGGATTTCTGCACAAATTGGTAATAAAATGTGATCTGATCTTCATCCAAGTCACAGCAATAGACAATCACAGTCTGCTTACACTAATAACACACAAAGAATTAAATGTTCCCATGTTTTTATTGAACACACCATGTAAACATTCACAGTGCAGGTAGAAAAAGTATGTGAACCCCTAGACCAGTGATGGCGAACCTTGGCACCCCAGATGTTTTGGAACTACATTTTCCATGATGCTTATGCACTTTGCAATGTAGGCGAGCATCATGGGAAATGTAGTTCCAAAACATCTGGGGTGCCAAGGTTCGCCATCACTGCCCTAGACTAATGACATCTCCAAGAGCTAATTGGAGTGAGGTGTCAGCCAACTGGAGTCCAATCAATGAGATGAGATTGGAGGTGTTGGTTACAGCTGCCCTGCCCTATAAAGAACACACACCAGTTCTGGGTTTGCTTTTCACAAGAAGCATTGCCTGATGTGAATGATGCCTCGCACAAAAGAGCTCTCAGAAGACCTACGATTAAGACCCAAATCTTCTGGCAACCGTAAGCGTATGTTTTTCCCATTGACCACCAATGTAAGGAGCATTGTTCTCACTGACCACCAATGTTAGGGACATTTTTCTCACTGCCCACCAATGTAGGGGGACATTCTTCCTATTCACTGCCAACGTAGGGGACATTATTCCTTATGACTGCCAATGTAAGGAACATTCTTGCCACTGACCACCAATGTGGGGAGCATCCTTTTCATTGACCACCAATGTAAGGAACATTCTTCCCAACTGTCCCTGATTCTGAGGGACTGAACCTGATTTGGAATAAAGTCCCTCTGTCCCTCTTTCCTCCTCATGTGTCCCTCATTTTGGTCTGATCCATATATCTGTATATAAAATGCACTATTGATTAAAAAGTGTTTCCCAGTGATAAACCTTTCAGCCAAATTATAAATTGCTGCATTTAATTTCCAAAACGAATATAAAAGAATAGTAGGGGGTAACAAAAAAAGCACTTGTGGGTTTAATTAGTAATTGTTTTGTGTAAATCTCCTTTAAGGGGGGTGTGGCAGGTGGTGTGTCCATTGCCTTCATACTTTTGCTAATAGTTGCCCCTCATTCCCATGTCAGAACGCTTGGGGGGTATGCTTGTAGCGCCCCCCTGTGTGCAGTAGGTATATTTAATTGGGCTCCTGCTGTAGCCAGAGGAGCCAGGGATAATCGGTTGCTTTTAATTAGCTGGCAGGCTCTGAGGGCTAGGTCCCCCTGGCTTCTAGAGCTTAGGAAAAGTTCTGGAACTTAGAGGACAGATTAGGGAAGGCCTGAATATTTATGGGGTCTCTTCCAACCCCTGGGTGAGGACAGCCCAAAAGGTGGAGAGACAGTTCTGAAGTATTCTGGAGCCTGGCCATGTGGGGAGCAGAGTCCAGGATTCAGAGCCCTGGAGGGGACCCCTATGCTGAGGAAGGGGGGGGGGCTCTGCCACCAGGCAGAAGGGGCCACAGAGGAATAGTGCTGGGAGAGAGAGAAGCAGTAGAGAAATCCCCACCCCCTTCAGCCTCAGCTAGGCTTAACTGAGCCAACCGGGGAGCCATTTAGGATTTGTTCAGAAGTCACCAAATTTTCTACAGGATCTTTCCAAGGGACTGAGTGAGTAACCTCAAACTTTCCACACCCCAAAGCAGTGGCGTCACTAGGGGGTGGCTTCTAGGGCTATAGCCCCAAATCTAGGGCACATAGCCCCGAGTTTCTGCAGGGTTCCCCAACCACCAAACCGCTGCCTCTCTGCATGCAGGTCGGGAGTGACAGAGCCGGAGAGCCGGCGGGCAGAACGGGAGAACGGGCGGGCAGCATGACAGAATCAGAGAGCAGCACGAGAGAGCTGGAGAGCGGGTGGGTGAGAGAACAGAGAGAGGTGACATCTCTCACTGTCCACCCTCTCTCTGGGGACCCTGATGTAAGGGGGAAGCTCTCTGGGGACCCTGATGTAAGGGGGAAGCTCTCTGGGGACCCTGATGTAAGGGGGAAGCTCTCTGGGGAACCTGATATAATGATAATATGTAATATTATAATTGTGTATGTATGTATGTGTGTGTATATATATACAGATCCTTCTCCACTACGGATCCCCCCCGGTACATGGGTACAGTGGCTGCGCTTTATGGGCACAGTGGCTGCGCTTGATGGGCAACCTGCCTGGGTTTGATGGGCACAGTGGCTGCAATTGATGTTTGTTTGTTTTTTTTCAGTTTGCGCCCCCCCCCAAAAAAAGCCGCCTCTGGTCTATGCAATAAAAACTGGCATTTTTCAAAACATCCACCATCTTGTCAGTCTTGTGAGCGGGTCCATTGTCATGTAAGAAGAGAACACATCCCCCTAGATTCCATCACCATTGTTCCTTTAACACCTTCTTAAATTGGCACAGCAATTGGCATAGCAAGTGAGAACATTATTTTGCATTTGCACTAAGAGGAACCAAAATTGTGGTCAGCAAAGGCACCCGTGTGGAAAGACTGTAGATGCAGATGGTATCTTTGTAAAAATAGGTCTTTACACAGTCAATGCGTTTTGTGGCTCTCTGGTGGTCACTCCTTCAGGATAGAAGGTACATTGTACGCTTCAATGGGCAGGAATAACGTATAGTCTTTCAGATCTCATTGCAGGCCATATCCGCCATGCCAGTTCCCGGCCCACTTGTGGGACAGAAGAGCCCAAAGCAAATAGCGAGTGGGGGGTTGTCAGGAAGAATAAGGGCAGTATGTTCTGGTGGTTGTGAAAGCGATCACTTCCATAAAATGCTGGTGGCAGCAATGGGGTTAAGCTCAAGAAAAACAACCACAGGCTTGCAGTTTGGGTGGTAAAAATACAAATGCAATCTAGACACTGGGGGGAGAACCTCTGGGGGGGAATCTAAGATGGAGAAGGACTTGGGGGTCCTAGTAGATGATAGACTCAGCAATGCCAAGCTGCTGCTAATAAAGCAAACAGAATATTGGCATTCATTAAACTCCAGAGATAAAATGATAATTCTTCCACTCTTCAAGACTCTGGTCCGGCCGCACCTGAGGTATGCTGTCCAGTTCTGGGCACCAGTCCTCAGGAAGGATACACTGGAAATGGAGAGAGTACAAAGAAGGGCAACAAAGCTAATAAAGTGTCTGGAGGATATTAGTTATGAGGAAAGGTTGCGAGCGCTGAACTTATTCTCTCTGGAGAAGAGACGCCTGAGAGGGGATATGATTTCATTTTACAAATACCGTACTGCAGTGGCGGCTGGTGCTCAAAATTTTTGGTGGGGCGCCACTGTGTCATCTGATGTTGCCACTGTGCCATGCCATCAATTGTCGCCACTGTGCCATGCCATCAATTGTCACCACTGTGCCATGCCATCAAACGTCACCACTGTGCCCATCAATTGTCACCACTGTGCCCATCAATTGTCGCCACGGTGCCATGCCATCAATTGTCGCCACTGTGCCATGCCATCAATTGTCGCCACTGTGCCCATCAATTGCCGCCACTGTGCCATGCCATCTAACGCAGCCACTGTGGCATGCCATCAAACTCAGCCACTGTGCCATCAATTGTTGCCACTGTGCCCACTGTGTCCATCAAACACAGCCACTGTACCCATCAACTGTTGCCACTGTGCCATGTCATCAAACGCAGCCACTGTGCCATCAATTGTCGCCACTGTGACCATCAATTTTTTGCCACTCTGCCATGCCATCAAACGCAGCCACTGTGCCCAGCAATTGTCGCCACTGTGCCATGCCATCGAACGCAGCCACTGTGCCATCAATTGTCACCACTGGAAGAAAACCATCGGGTTTTTAGGAAAAAACTGAAGACCCACCTCTTCTGAAAGACCTGTACAACTCTGGATGCCAGCGCCTTGAGGCGATTAAGTTTGCATTTGTTTGCGCTATATAAGTTTCTCACTCACTCACTCACTGTGCCCATCAATTGTCACCACTGTGCCATGCCATCAATTGTTTCCTGATGTGCCCATCAATTGCCTCCAGTTTGCCCCCTCAAAAACCGCCAGTTTGCCCTGTAAAATGCCGCCAGATTGCCCCCCTGCCCGGCACTTACCTTTCTCGGGTCAGCCATCCTCCCTCCACTGTCCCTCGATGTTTTCTCCCACCCTCAATGTCGCTTCAGCCAATCAGGTTACCGGTAACCAGACCCGGTGAACCTGATTGGCTGAGACGCGTGTCAGTGTTAACTAGGGAACGCACACCCTGTGCGTCCCCTGGTTAACCATTTGGAAGCCGATTAGAGCCCACAGGCTGTAATTGGGAAGCCTATCAGAGCCGCTGACTCTGATAGACACTTCCAAAGCCAACCAACTGCTGTTATTCAGATGGCGCTCACCAGGGGGCCGGCCATCTGAATAGTAGGCTTCAGCGGCGCTGGCGACAATACATAGATTCATGCAATGCATGAATCTATGTATTGTTGACTTGAGTAAGTGACGATGCAGGAAAGAGGGGGCGGCGCTCCTGCGCCCACTATGGACGCACCGCCACTGCCGTACTGGTGACCCCACAATAGGGATAAACCGTTTTCGTGGAAGGGAATTTAACTTAACAAGACACGTGGCCACTCATTAAAATGAGTGAAGAGGTTTAATCTTAAACTGCGTAGAGCAGTGGTCATCACCCCTGTCCTCAGGGCCCACTAACAGGCCAGGTTTGCAAGATAACTGAAATACATCACAGGAGATATAATTTGCTGCTCAGTGATTGCAGTATTCTAGTCTGCATCTCCCCCAAGGTAATACATAAAACCTGGCCTGTTAGTGGGCCCTCAGGACAGGAGTTGATGATCACTGGCGTAGAGGGTTCTTTACTGTAAGAGCGACAAGGATGTGGAATTCCCTTCCACAGGCGGTGGTCTCAGCGGGGGACATCGATGGTTTCAAGAAACGATTAGATAAGCCCCCGAACGACCACAACATACAGGGATATAGAAATGTAATACTGACATATAATCACACACAGAGGTTGGACTTGATGGACCTTTTTCAACCTCACCTACTAAGTAACTATGTAAGTTGGTGGGGCCATAAAAACTAAACACAGCAAAAATTTTCGTTTATTTCTGTTTCGTTTCTGTTCGTTTATCGTGATTCGTAACGAGTCGTAATTTCGTAAGACGTCAGTTATCGTATTCGTACTCTTTAGTATTTTCGTAACACTCTTTTTTCCGTTTTTTTCTGTTAGTTTATTTTTCGTTGAATCGAGATTCGTATTTTCGTTATATTTTGTATCCTGCCGCGTTCATATTTTTAAAATGATTTTATTCGTTCCTTCGTTTTTACGTTGGTTTAATTTCCGTTGTTTTGCTATTCATATTTACATTATATTTTCCATCATGCCGCATTCGTATTTTCGTAAGAAATATATTTTCGTTGCTTTATGATCATTCGTTTTTTCGTGTCTAATTTCCTTTGGTTGCAAAAACGTACTTTTGTAGATTTTATTGCATTCGGAATTCTGTTAGAATACATTTTACGTTTATTCGACACACTACTCGTCGTAATTTTGTAATTCGTACTTTACTGTTGTGCTGCCCCAATAGGGGCATAGAATATGAGATGCATAGCCTCAGTTAATATTAGCATTGTTATATAGATTAGAGTCTATATAGTGTGGTTTGCCTACTATTTTCTCATAGCTAAATCTATGTGTTATCCTATGCTGCCATCTAGTGGCCTTTGTTGCAATGCACATGTTTATGTGATTCTTTGAGTTACCACATATTTTCACTGTATGCATGCCCCTCCCTGCTTCCTGTGTGGAGTACTTCCTGTGTCATCTCTTCAGCCAGCAAGCCACATGTAGAAGGACACTCATGTACTCTGCCCAAGGTAGGAAAGGCATCATCTTTTGACCGCACAATACTATCACCATTCATCTGCTGTTCCTGTTATCTGCTGTAACCTCTGAAGTTTAAAGAATAAACACCTCTTTTGAATGAATCGGTATTGACGAGTTCAGCTGTCTGACAAGGATTGTCCGCAGTGAGTATATCTGCTTATACAGGCCAGGCATAGAGGTCTCAGCAAGGGATATATCGCTATCACAACAATCGGAGTCAGAATAGTCAAAAGATGCATAGAATTCTTACAGCATGCTGTGTATATGTGTGTGCCTAATCTGCAATCAAGCTCAGTGCCAGCCGCCATCTTGTGAAAGCACATGGTCGCACAAGCTTACTGCTCTTCATGTGAATGTTGAAAGCTGTTTCTCTAATTGAACTGTGTTACCCCACCTGTCTAAGCTGCTGTTCGTCTTCTTAAAGAGACAGTACCATTTTTTACAAAACCGTGAGAAATGTCTAGACAAGGCTCTGAACACTCTTTTACGGCTGAACCAACGCAGATTCATCATGCCTCTGAACCCGCAGACGTACAGGGAGCAGACTCTGCAGATATTGCTGAACAGAGCGTAAGACCCAAGCGTACAATAAAACCAATACAGAAACTCAGAGAAAACTATGAATACACTAGAGATAAGTTCTCCAGCAAGCTATCGGACTTCTGGGACAGAACTTCACACTGCATGTCAGTTTTGCCACACTTTAATGATCAACCGGCTGAACTAGGAGATTCTATAGTTCGCCTATCTGCTGCGTATGAACATTACCAACGGCTGTCTGCAAAATACACTGCCTTCTTGCAAGACTGTAATATAGAGGACTCTTCAGCAGAACTGACCAAGACTGATGCATTGAACCAACAAAGGGATCTCTTAGTGAAAAATGCTCAGTGTAAGGCAGAACTCCGCATTGCTCAAATGCAAGAGACCAGATCTCACAGATCAACATCAACCAAGCACACTGCACGTTCTTCTAGATCCTCTCGCTCCAGAAGTTCAACATTAAGCGACAAGCTAATAGAGGCCCGCGCTGATGCTGAATCCAAAAAAGCGCAAAGCTCCATTGCTAAGAAAGAAGCAGAGATGAAGGCCCAAAGCAAAGCTCTTGAAGCAGAGATGGAAGCCCAAAGCAAAGCTCTTGAAGCCCAGAGCAAAACTCGCCAAGCAGAAAGGGAATCCCAAATAAAGATTCTGCAAATAGAGAAAGAGGAAGCAGGTGCGCTAGCAAGGCTGAAAGTCCTTGAACAAGCAATGGGTCAAAGTACTAATTCAGACTGTCTTATCCCAGCAGAACTGGAAGATCCAATTGATCGCACCAGTGATTATGTGCTAAAGCATAATGTTTACAAAGATACAGAGTCATCTCCTGTTCCTCCTACTAACAACACTGTTCTGACTCTCAACTCAGGGACCTCCCAGCTCCAAATGCCTGAGTCTCCTCAAGTCCACAACGCAAGAGCATCTACGCAGCAAACCACATCAACTCCTGCCATCAACAAGGTGACTTCCAGCGACAAGCCGCAGCTCCAGCCACAGCCAGCAGAAGCCTTAAAGACTACACCAAAGTTAAGCGCTCATGCAACATCATTTCATCCTGGTAAACCTCACCTTTCTTCACCAGAGAACTTTCACACCCAAGGGGTTCCACAGATTACTTTGGCACCAAAGAGTGAGAGATCAGACTTGAATGACTTAGCCAGCTATATGGCACGCCGTGAGCTCATTATCACCAGCCTCTCAAGGTTTGATGACTGTCCAGAGAGCTACAGGGCCTGGAGATCAACCTTCAAGGCTGCTATTGCTAATTTCAACCTTAATAGCAAGGACGAACTTGATTTGCTCATAAGGTGGCTGGGGCCAGAATCTGCAAATCGTGTTAAAAGACTGAGGACAGTACATGTTGACCACCCAGATGCAGGTCTTGTTGCCACATGGGCAAGACTTGAGCAAGCCTATGGTAGCTCAGAAGCCATAGAAAGCGCTCTATTCAAGAGACTGCAAAACTTCCCAAAAATAGGGAACAAAGACTATCGCAAGCTCCAAGATCTAAGTGACCTCCTCATGGAGTTAGAGTTGGCAAAGACAGACCCACGTCTACCTGGTCTAAGCTTCCTGGACACTGCTCATGGTGTCAATCCAGTGGTGTCTAAACTGCCATACGGCCTGCAGGAGAGATGGGCGCAGCAGGGCTCAAGGTACAAAAGAGACTATAACGTATCCTTTCCTCCATTCTCATATTTTTGCAGGTTCATCAGTGAACAAGCCTGGATGAGAAATGATCCCAGCTTCAGCTTCAGTGAACCCAACTTGCCTGCTTCATCACCATCTCCAAGGTATGACAACACAGCAGCTAAACACAGAGACTTTCATAGAGCAATATCTGTTAAAAGGACAGACATCTCACCACCCGTATCCTCTCATGCATACCAGAGTGATTCGGGTGATAAAGATAAAGATCCTAATCGTCAGTGCCCTATTCACAAGAAGCCTCACCCTCTTAAGAAATGCCGAGAGCTGAGAGCAAAGACTTTACAAGAGCGCAGGGAGATTCTCCAGAAACTTGGAGTATGCTACAGGTGCTGTGCTTCTTATAGTCATTTTGCCAAGGACTGTAAAGTTGTCATCAAGTGCACAGAATGCAGCAGCGAAAGACATGTGACAGCTATGCATCCTACTCCACTTACAGACAGCCCACAGCAGCTACCTACCTCCACCCCTCTCTCAAATCATGGCGGGGAGCAACGAAGCCACGCTCTAGCCCAGGAGAATGTTTCTTCTTCATGCACAGAAGTCTGTGGAGAAGGTTTAGATCACAAGTGCTGTGCCAAGATATGCCTTGTTAAGGTATACCCAGAAGGTCAACCTGAAAAAGCTGCCAGGATGTATGCCATAATAGATGAACAGAGCAACAGATCCCTGGTCAAGCCTAAATTCTTTGAGATCTTTGGCATTGAGGGTCATGCCACACCGTATACTCTCAGAACCTGTTCTGGTCGCGTAGAGACTTTCGGCAGAAGGGTCGATGGGTTCATGGTGTCTCATATCGAAGGGAAAGAGGGCATACTCCTACCAACATTAGTCGAGTGTGACCAGATACCAGACGAAAGAGAAGAGATTCCTACTCCAGAGGTTGCATATCACCATCCTCACTTAAGGCACCTTGCTGATGAGATTCCCGCAATGGACATGAATGCTGAAATCTTAGTCTTGCTAGGAAGAGACATTCTTAGAGTACATAAGGTACGTGAGCAGTGTGATGGACCTGAGGATGCCCCTTATGCACAAAGACTTGATCTAGGCTGGGTAATAGTGGGCGATGTATGCTTGGATAGAATGTGTACATCATCTGAGATCCACTCCTTCAAAACTTACATGTTAGGAAATGGACGCGCATCCCACTTCAAAGAGTGCCCTCACCATTATGAAATAAAGGAGAAGCCTCTTGACATCATCCAAGTACCTGATGTCACTCCTATCCTTTGTGATGACAACCTAGGTACCACAGTGTTTTGTACCACAAGTGACGACAACAAAATAGCCTTGTCAGTTGAAGACAGAGAGTTCATCAAAATAATGGACAAAGAATTCTTCAAGGATGAGTCTAACAGCTGGGTTGCACCATTGCCTCTTCGTGCTGCAAAGGTCAAACTGCCAAACAATCGGGAACAGGCTTTATCCAGATTCAACTCACTTCAACGAACACTAAAGAACAGGCCTGAAATGAAGGACCATTTCATTACCTTTATGAAGAGGATCTTTGACAATGAGCATGCTGAGCCAGCTCCACCTCTTCAAATACACGATGAGTGCTGGTACCTACCCTTCTTTGGAGTGTACCATCCACGTAAGCCAAAACAAATTAGGGTAGTGTTCGACTCCAGTGCCAAACATCAGGGCGTATCCCTGAACGATATTCTTCTCACTGGTCCTAACCTTACCAACAACCTTGTAGGTGTACTCATGAGGTTCAGAAGAGAGCCAGTTGCCATAACTGCGGACATTGAACAAATGTTTCATTGCTTTATTGTACGAGAAGACCATAGGAACTTCCTAAGGTTTCTGTGGCACCGTGACAACAACATGAACAATGAGATGATTGAATACCGCATGAAGGTTCATGTTTTCGGAAATAGCCCCTCACCTGCCGTCGCAACATACGGTTTACGAAGGACTGCTCTTGACGGAGAACAGGAGTATGGTGCAGATGCTCGACATTTCGTCGAGAGAGATTTCTATGTGGACGATGGACTTAAATCTTTACCTACAGCGGAAGAAGCCATAGACCTGCTCCAAAGGACACAAGTTATGCTTTCTGAGGCTAACCTCAGACTACACAAGATTGCCTCAAACAGTGTTGCTGTTATGAAAGCCTTCCAACCTGGCGATCATGCCACAGGGTTTAAAGACTTAAATCTGGGGATGGACATGCCACCTGTGCAGAGAAGTCTGGGCCTACGGTGGGACTTATTAAAGGACAGCTTCGGCTTTCAAGTCAGCTCTGCAGACAAACCATTTACCAGGCGTGGAGTTCTGTCAGTGGTGAACAGCCTATACGATCCAATGGGATTTGTGGCTCCCATCACCATACAAGGTAAATCCATACTTAGACAGCTCTCAGAGACTATCAAAGATTGGGATGCCCCACTACCAATAGACAAACTTTCAAGGTGGGAGTCCTGGAAACAGTCGTTACATGCCTTAGATGGAATCCTTATACCACGCTGCTACACTCCGACTTCCCTTGCCACCAGTCGGAGGAAAGAGCTGCACATCTTCTCAGATGCATCTACTGAGGCCATAGCGGCTGTTGCCTACCTCAAGGTAAGGGATTCAGCTAATCTAACCCATGTAGGGTTTCTGTTTGGGAAGGCTAAGTTAGCACCCAAACCTGAACACACAATTCCTAGGCTTGAACTTTGTGGGACTGTGCTAGCTGTAGAGATTGCAGATTTCATACTGCGTGAGCTAGACATTCAGATAGATGACATCAAATTCTACACAGACAGCAAGGTTGTTCTGGGCTACATATACAACCAGACTAAACGTTTCTATGTCTATGTCAGCAACCGTGTAGAAAGAATAAGAAAATCATCTAAACCTGAACAATGGCATTATGTTCCATCTGAAATTAATCCTGCAGATCATGGCACCAGGCCAGTGTCTGCGAGTGCCTTCGTAAATTCTTCTTGGTTAACAGGTCCTGAATTCTTGTTGGCTGATCCAGAAGAAACCACGGCTGACGTCTTCAGTCTTCTAGAACCCGACAAAGATCCAGAGGTTCGTCCTGAAGTTAAAACCCTTGTCACCAGAACTGAACAAAGATGTGCCTTGGGCTGTCAACGCTTTGAACGTTTCTCCAAGTGGACAAGGCTGGTACGCACCACCGCAAGGTTAGTTCATATTGCACACTGCTTTCACACGAAGCTCACAGATGCTCACTGTCAAGGTTGGCACATGTGCCAAAAGCTTCTTTCTGCAAAAGACATTGCTGAAGCTGAACTGATCATAATACGCAGTGTACAACAGGATGTCTTTGGCTCAGAAATCAGACGTATCCGTGACAAGGGGGACATTCCAAAAAACAGTCCAATTGCTAACCTGAACCCATTCATTGACAATGATGGCACGTTAAGGGTTGGCGGACGCCTAAACAAGGCTAAGTTCAGTGAGCAAGAACAGAATCCTCTCATTATACCTGCTCGCCATCACATCACCACTTTGCTCATACGGCACTACCATGAAAGGGTGAAACACCAAGGTAGACACTTCACAGAGGGAGCCATAAGAGTTGCAGGCCTTTGGATTATAGGAGCAAAAAGACAGATTACAGCTACACTGCACAGCTGTGTTCAGTGCCGCAAACTAAGAGGGAAACATCAGCAACAGCAAATGTCAGATTTGCCAGCTGACAGGTTAAGTACTGACCCACCCTTTACTCACGTTGGTCTGGATGTCTTCGGACCATGGATGGTAACAGCCCGCAGAACACGAGGTGGCCAAGCCAATAGTAAGCGATGGGCAGTGCTGTTCACCTGCATGAGTGTACGTGCAGTACACATTGAAGTAATAGAATCTATGGATGCCTCAAGTTTCATCAATGCTCTAAGACGGTTCCTTGCCATCAGAGGACCAGTCAAGACACTAAGATCCGACTGTGGAACTAATTTCGTTGGAGCTTGTCGAGAGTTACAGCTCAACTCTAGGCCAATACAAGACCTTTTAGCTGAAAGAGGCTGCACATGGATTTTCAATCCTCCTCATTCTTCCCACATGGGTGGTTCATGGGAGAGAATGATAGGAATCACGCGAAAAATACTGGACTCTATGCTCATGGACTTGAATTCCACAAGACTTACCCACGAGATTCTAACCACCTTCCTGGCAGAAGCATCTGCCATAATCAATTCAAGACCACTTGTTCCAGTGTCTACAGATCCAGAGACCCCAACTATCCTTACCCCAGCCACTCTTCTTACCCAAAAGCTTGGGACTGTTCCCGTGCCACCTGGAGACTTTAAATCAGGAAATCTGTGCTACGATCAGTGGAAGCGAGTACAACACCTTGCCAACTGCTTCTGGAATCGTTGGAAGATGGAGTATCTTTCTACTCTGCAAGGACGCAGGAAATGGCAGCGCCCGAACCTTAACATCCAAGTTGGAGATCTCGTTCTGCTTAAGGATCAGCAAGCTGAAAGAGTCGAGTGGCCTATGGGTCTTATTGTAAAGAGCGTTCCTAGTGATGACGGTAAGGTACGTAAGGTGGAGGTGAAAGTTTCAAGACAAGGGACTGTAAAGACTTTCATCAGACCTATCACGGAACTCATTTTGCTCTTGCCGTTTGGAGACTGAACTTACTTGGGTATGCTGTTGGATCCTACCTGTGACTTCGAGAAGGAAGTATCTGGAACTTTAGTTGTCACAACTTGAAGCCTTATATTATAGTTGTTGTATTATATGCATGTTCTCCATTATGTCTTTCAGGTTTTCAAGACATCAAGCAAATTGCGCTGTTGTTTATTTGCATAACTACCGTTGTATTATGTAAATAGTGGCATTATCATGCCAGACGGGGAGTGTGCTGCCCCAATAGGGGCATAGAATATGAGATGCATAGCCTCAGTTAATATTAGCATTGTTATATAGATTAGAGTCTATATAGTGTGGTTTGCCTACTATTTTCTCATAGCTAAATCTATGTGTTATCCTATGCTGCCATCTAGTGGCCTTTGTTGCAATGCACATGTTTATGTGATTCTTTGAGTTACCACATATTTTCACTGTATGCATGCCCCTCCCTGCTTCCTGTGTGGAGTACTTCCTGTGTCATCTCTTCAGCCAGCAAGCCACATGTAGAAGGACACTCATGTACTCTGCCCAAGGTAGGAAAGGCATCATCTTTTGACCGCACAATACTATCACCATTCATCTGCTGTTCCTGTTATCTGCTGTAACCTCTGAAGTTTAAAGAATAAACACCTCTTTTGAATGAATCGGTATTGACGAGTTCAGCTGTCTGACAAGGATTGTCCGCAGTGAGTATATCTGCTTATACAGGCCAGGCATAGAGGTCTCCGCAAGGGATATATCGCTATCACAACAATCGGAGTCAGAATAACTGTGATTGACTTGACTGTCTTAGTTAGCACACACACCCTGTCTAGAATAAAGTCTGACGTAGAAGAAAGCTAAAATATGTCAGATATTACAAATACAAATCTAGAAATGAGATGCACTGCAGTCTAACACAGAAAAAGACACAAGGAGCCAGGAGGTAATGAGAAAGAAGCTCATTGGGGGAAGGAACAAACCTCTTCAGAGGAAAGGGACAGCGCTCAGTGGCTATTGGTCAATGTCCAGAAATATTTCAGTACTAACGAAAGCTAATTTACATTATTTTGTATTTTCGTTGTTTTCATTTCCGTTTTCCGAAGATTCGTAATTTATTTTTCGTTAGTTTTGATTTTCGTTTTTTATTCTTTGTTCGGCATTTCGGTTGTTTTCTTTTCAGTCTTCGAATATTAGTAAGTTTGCATTTTTGTTCATTTTGTTTTTCGGAATTATTATTTTTTTTGGGTTCAGTATTTTCGTTGTTTCTATGTTTTCGTTTCTTTCTTCTTTCGTATCTTCGTTGTTTTCCATATTCATTATTTTGAAAATATCGTTATTCGTTATTAATTGCGCTAAACCGTTCGTTCATTCGTATGTTAGCGAATCAACTAAAATAACGAAAATTGACGGAAAACGTATTCGTAAGTAAAAAAATTACACATGCCTAATAAAAACTGGTGGTTGAGCCGCCCTTTTTTAATACTCCTCAACTGTTTCCCTTAAGCTGCAAAGGCAGCCCTTTGGGACTATACACACACAGGGCCATCTTTTAGAATGCAGAGGTTAGCAGGGGTTTTAGCAATGCAAAGGTTTACTAACAAGGTGGATAAAGATGTATAGTAGGTGGCGTGTAGGGCAGACTATTCATTTCATTGGGCTGCTCTATGCGCTGGAAATGCGGAAAAAAACTCCCTAACCCTTCTTCAAAATCACATGGTGCCGCAGCGCAGTAAATTTTGGTACATGTGAAAACGCACATATCGGTAGATGTGTGAGGGTGTCATTAACAATTAATGGCACTGCTGTGTATCCGTTAAAGAGCAGCAAGTTTCTGTGGTGTCAGGAAAGTGATGTTACATGTATTTCCGACACACACAAATGTGAACGCAATGTCTCAGTTACATTGGTGGTCAGTGTAAATCTTCTCATTACATTGGGGCTTGGTGTACATTCCTTTCATTCACACTAGTGGCCATTGTGAAGGTCCCCCTTACATTGGTGGTCAGTGTAAATCCCTCTTTACATTGGTGGTTACTGTGAATGGTCCTATTACATTAGTGGTCAGTGTAAATCCCCATTACATTAGGGTGCCCACTTGTCCCGGATTGCCCGGAACTGTCCCACAATTGACATGTCTGTCCTGGGTCCCCTGCACCCTTATCCGGCGCTGCGCGGCATCTTGCAACCAATGACAATTTACTCTCAGACAGTGAGGTCAGGAGCGAGGTCTGCGCCTGGTGCAGCACTGCTGTCCCCACCCACCTCAGGAACCTCCTCCTTCCAGGGGTGTATTTAGGTTTTGTCCTGCCCTAGGCCTGGTCAAACTTGCGCACCCCCTACTTTATATATGACGCACCCCTGTCCTTTTTAAGACTCGTCCTGTCATTTTCATGGGATGAGGACAGAGGGACAGGGTGGGATGAGGACAGGGGGGGGTGAGCACAGGGGGGCAGGGTGGGATGAGCACAGGGGGACAGGGTGGGATGAGGACAGGGGGACAGGGTGGGATGAGGACAGGGTGGGATGAGCACAGGGGGACAGGGTGGGATGAGCACAGGGGGACAGGGTGGGATGAGGACAGGAGGACAGGGTGGGATGAGGACAGGGGGACAGGGTGGGATGAGCACAGGGGGACAGGGTGGGATGAGGACAGGAGGACAGGGTGGGATGAGGACAGGGGGACAGGGTGGGATGAGCACAGGGGGACAGGGTGGGATGAGCACAGGGGGACAGGGGGGGATGAGCACAGGGGGACAGGGTGGGATGAGCACAGGGGGGCAGGGTGGGGTGAGGACAGGGTGAGATGAGCACAGGGGGACAGGGTGGGATGAGCACAGGGGGACAGGGTGGGATGAGCACAGGGGGACAGGGTGGGATGAGCACAGGGGGACAGGGTGGGGTGAGGACAGGGTGGGATGAGGACAGGGTGGGATGGGCACAGGGGGACAGGGTGGGATGAGCACAGGTGGACAGGGTGGGAGGAGGACAGGGTGGGATTAGGACAGGGGGACAGGGTGGGATGAGGACAGGGGGACATGGTGGGATGGGGACGCAGGAAATGGCAGCGCCCGAACCTTAACATCCAAGTTGGAGATCTCGTTCTGCTTAAGGATCAGCAAGCTGAAAGAGTCGAGTGGCCTATGGGTCTTATTGTAAAGAGCGTTCCTAGTGATGACGGTAAGGTACGTAAGGTGGAGGTGAAAGTTTCAAGACAAGGGACTGTAAAGACTTTCATCAGACCTATCACGGAACTCATTTTGCTCTTGCCGTTTGGAGACTGAACTTACTTGGGTATGCTGTTGGATCCTACCTGCGACTTCGAGAAGGAAGTATCTGGAACTTTAGTTGTCACAACTTGAAGCCTTATATTATAGTTGTTGTATTATATGCATGTTCTCCATTATGTCTTTCAGGTTTTCAAGACATCAAGCAAATTGCGCTGTTGTTTATTTGCATAACTACCGTTGTATTATGTAAATAGTGGCATTATCATGCCAGACGGGGAGTGTGCTGCCCCAATAGGGGCATAGAATATGAGATGCATAGCCTCAGTTAATATTAGCATTGTTATATAGATTAGAGTCTATATAGTGTGGTTTGCCTACTATTTTCTCATAGCTAAATCTATGTGTTATCCTATGCTGCCATCTAGTGGCCTTTGTTGCAATGCACATGTTTATGTGATTCTTTGAGTTACCACATATTTTCACTGTATGCATGCCCCTCCCTGCTTCCTGTGTGGAGTACTTCCTGTGTCATCTCTTCAGCCAGCAAGCCACATGTAGAAGGACACTCATGTACTCTGCCCAAGGTAGGAAAGGCATCATCTTTTGACCGCACAATACTATCACCATTCATCTGCTGTTCCTGTTATCTGCTGTAACCTCTGAAGTTTAAAGAATAAACACCTCTTTTGAATGAATCGGTATTGACGAGTTCAGCTGTCTGACAAGGATTGTCCGCAGTGAGTATATCTGCTTATACAGGCCAGGCATAGAGGTCTCCGCAAGGGATATATCGCTATCACAACAATCGGAGTCAGAATAACTGTGATTGACTTGACTGTCTTAGTTAGCACACACACCCTGTCTAGAATAAAGTCTGACGTAGAAGAAAACTAAAATATGTCAGATATTACAAATACAAATCTAGAAATGAGATGCACTGCAGTCTAACACAGAAAAAGACACAAGGAGCCAGGAGGTAATGAGAAAGAAGCTCATTGGGGGAAGGAACAAACCTCTTCAGAGGAAAGGGACAGCGCTCAGTGGCTATTGGTCAATGTCCAGAAATATTTCAGTACTAACGAAAGCTAATTTACATTATTTTGTATTTTCGTTGTTTTCATTTCCGTTTTCCGAAGATTCGTAATTTATTTTTCGTTAGTTTTGATTTTCGTTTTTTATTCTTTGTTCGGCATTTCGGTTGTTTTCTTTTCAGTCTTCGAATATTAGTAAGTTTGCATTTTTGTTCATTTTGTTTTTCGGAATTATTATTTTTTTTGGGTTCAGTATTTTCGTTGTTTCTATGTTTTCGTTTCTTTCTTCTTTCATATCTTCGTTGTTTTCCATATTCATTATTTTGAAAATGTCGTTATTCGTTATTAATTGCGCTAAACCGTTCGTTCATTCGTATGTTAGCGAATCAACTAAAATAACGAAAATTGACGGAAAACGTATTCGTAAGTAAAAAAATTACACATGCCTAATAAAAACTGGTGGTTGAGCCGCCCTTTTTTAATACTCCTCAACTGTTTCCCTTAAGCTGCAAAGGCAGCCCTTTGGGACTATACACACACAGGGCCATCTTTTAGAATGCAGAGGTTAGCAGGGGTTTTAGCAATGCAAAGGTTTACTAACAAGGTGGATAAAGATGTATAGTAGGTGGCGTGTAGGGCAGACTATTCATTTCATTGGGCTGCTCTATGCGCTGGAAATGCGGAAAAAAACTCCCTAACCCTTCTTCAAAATCACATGGTGCCGCAGCGCAGTAAATTTTGGTACATGTGAAAACGCACATATCGGTAGATGTGTGAGGGTGTCATTAACAATTAATGGCACTGCTGTGTATCCGTTAAAGAGCAGCAAGTTTCTGTGGTGTCAGGAAAGTGATGTTACATGTATTCCCGACACACACAAATGTGAACGCAATGTCTCAGTTACATTGGTGGTCAGTGTAAATCTTCTCATTACATTGGGGCTTGGTGTACATTCCTTTCATTCACACTAGTGGCCATTGTGAAGGTCCCCCTTACATTGGTGGTCAGTGTAAATCCCTCTTTACATTGGTGGTTACTGTGAATGGTCCTATTACATTAGTGGTCAGTGTAAATCCCCATTACATTAGGGTGCCCACTTGTCCCGGATTGCCCGGAACTGTCCCGCAATTGACATGTCTGTCCTGGGTCCCCTGCACCCTTATCCGGCGCTGCGCGGCATCTTGCAACCAATGACAATTTACTCTCAGACAGTGAGGTCAGGAGCGAGGTCTGCGCCTGGTGCAGCACTGCTGTCCCCACCCACCTCAGGAACCTCCTCCTTCCAGGGGTGTATTTAGGTTTTGTCCTGCCCTAGGCCTGGTCAAACTTGCGCACCCCCTACTTTATATATGACGCACCCCTGTCCTTTTTAAGACTCGTCCTGTCATTTTCATGGGATGAGGACAGAGGGACAGGGTGGGATGAGGACAGGGGGGGGTGAGCACAGGGGGGCAGGGTGGGATGAGCACAGGGGGACAGGGTGGGATGAGGACAGGGGGACAGGGTGGGATGAGGACAGGAGGACAGGGTGGGATGAGGACAGGGGGACAGGGTGGGATGAGCACAGGGGGACAGGGTGGGATGAGGACAGGAGGACAGGGTGGGATGAGGACAGGGGGACAGGGTGGGATGAGCACAGGGGGACAGGGTGGGATGAGCACAGGGGGACAGGGTGGGGTGAGGACAGGGGGGGATGAGCACAGGGGGACAGGGTGGGATGAGCACAGGGGGGCAGGGTGGGGTGAGGACAGGGTGAGATGAGCACAGGGGGACAGGGTGGGATGAGCACAGGGGGACAGGGTGGGATGAGCACAGGGGGACAGGGTGGGATGAGCACAGGGGGACAGGGTGGGGTGAGGACAGGGTGGGATGGGCACAGGGGGACAGGGTGGGATGAGCACAGGTGGACAGGGTGGGAGGAGGACAGGGTGGGATTAGGACAGGGGGACAGGGTGGGATGAGGACAGGGGGACATGGTGGGATGGGGACAGGGGGACAGGGTGGGATGAGCACAGAGGGACAGGGTGGGATGAGGACAGGGGGACAGGGTGGGATGAGCACAGAGGGACAGGGTGGGATGAGGACAGGGGGACAGGGTGGGATGAGGACATGGGGACAGGGTGGAATGAGCATGCATACGTAAAGAGGACCTGTCACGCACCATTCCTATTACAAGGGATGTTTACATGTTTTTGTAATAGGAATACAAATGATACAAAAAAATGTAAAGAGAAAGTGTAAAAATAAAAAATAAAATAAAGTAAAACATAAACAATAAAAAATATATATATATTTAAACATAGTTGTGCGTAGCCTATTGCATTAGGGTGTGCACCCCAAAGCTGAAACACACATACGTGTGTGCATGTGTATATATATTGACAGTGTAAGTACAGCAGTGGACGGTGTCAGTAGGGTAGAGGTTGGTGTTGGTAGAGCAGTGGACGGTATCATTATTTTTTCATTTTTATTATTTATTTATTTTTTATTTTTTTACCGATTTTTTTTATTTTTTTATTTTTTTTTTAGGAGCATCATTAGAGGACTTCAGTGAAATACCATGGGTCCAAACAGGGGGAATCTGCGGGACACGGGGTGATTAGGGTGTGCCCAGGCACACCTGGCACACCCTGTGCTCATGCCTATGTATTTAAAGTGCCCCCATCCTTGTGTGCTCGCACAGAAGCGAACACGTACGTAAGTCCCGCCCACATATGTAAATGTCATTCAAACCACACATGTGAGGTAGCGCCGCATGCGTTAGAGCGAGCGCAACAATTCTAGCACTAGACCTCCTCTCTAACTCTAAACTGGTAACCTGTAAAAATATATATATATATATATTAAATCGTCGCCTATGGAGATTTTTGAGTACCAAAGTTTGGCGCCATTCCACAAGTGTGCGCAAATTTTAAAGCGTGAAATGTTGGGTATCTGTTTATTCGGTGTAACATCATCTTTCACATTATAGAAAAAAATTTACTGTTTTGTTATCTTTTAATTTATGAAACTGTTTATTTTTTCCTCCCAAAAAATGCATTTGAAAAATTGTTGCGCAAATACCATGTCATATAAAAAGTTGCAACAACCGCCATTTTATTCCCTAGGGTGTCTGCTAAAACATATATAATATTTGGGGGGTTCTGAGCAATTTTCTAGCAAAAAAATTGATGATTTAGAAAAGGCCCGGTATGGAAGTTGTTAATATTGGGTGCACACTTTGGGCCAGATTCAGAGAGATCGGCGCATCTTTAGATAGGCGTAGCGCATCTCATATGCGCTACGCCGTCGTAACATTGAGAGGCAAGTACAGTATTCACAAAGCACTTGCTCCCGTATGTACGCCGGCGTAACGTAAATGGGCCGGCGTAAGCCCGCCTAATTCAAAGTAGGCGTGTTGTATTAAAATGAATCGTGACCCCATGTAAATGAAGCACCGACCAAACGGCGCATGCACGTGCAGAACCACGTCGAATTCACTCCCTAACATATGCCGGCTCAATGCCTGTCACGTGAACGTAACGACTTACGTACGTACGACTTACGCAAACAACGTAAAATTCGACGGCTGTTCCGACGTCCATACCTTTGCATTACCCGCGCCTCATATAGCAGGGGTAACTTTACGCCGGACGTGCGCCTTACGTAAACGGCGTAGCTTACTGCGACGGGAGCAAGTACGTTTCTGAATCGGCGTATCTAGCTCATTTACATATTCGACCCGTAAATCAACGGAAGCGCCCCTAGCAGCCAGCGTAAATATGCACCCAAGATACGACGGCGTAGGAGACTTACGTCGGTTGTATCTTGGCAAAATTCAGGCGTATCTTGTTTCCTGAATACAGCGCATAGATACCACGGCGCATCCTTGAACTTACGCCGCGTATCAACAGATACGTCAGCGTAAGTTGTCTGTGAATCCGGGCCCAATATCTTTATCTTATACACATTTACTATTAACTGAATATTCAATCTTAACCACTTAAGGACCGCCTCCTGCACATATACGTCAGCAGAATGGCACGTCTGGGTACAAGCACGTACAGTTACGTCCTCTTTAAGTGCCCAGCCGTGGGTCGCGGGCGCGCGCACCTGCGATCCAGTCCGAAGCTCTGTGACCCCGGCCGTGGGAACCGCGGACCCGATCACCGATGGAGTCCCGCGATCGGTCCCCGGAGCAGAAGAACGGGGAGAGCTGTGTGTAAACACAGCTTCCCCGTTCTTCACTGTGGCGGCGTCATTGATCGTCTGTTCCCTTTTATACGGAAACACAATCGATGACGTCACACCTACAGCCACACCCCCCTACAGTTAAAAACACAAATGAGGTCACACTTAACCCCTTCAGTGCCCCCTGGTGGTTAACTCCCAAACTGCAATTGTCATTTTCATAGTAATCAGTGCATTTTTAATGCATTTGTTGTGGGAAAATGACAATGGTCCCAAAAATGTCAAAATTGTCCGAAATGTCCGCCATAATGTCGCAGTCATGAAAAAAATCGCCTCTATTAGTAAAAAAACTAATATAAATGCAATAAAACTATCCCCTATTTTGTAAACACTATGAATTTTGCGCAAACCAATCGATAAACGCTTATTGCGATTTTTTTTACCAAAAATAGGTAAAAGAATATGTATCGGCCTAAACTGAGGAAAAAATCTTTTTTTTATATGTATTTTTGGGGGATATTTATTATAGCAAAAAGTTAAAAATATTGCATTTTTTTCAAAATTGTCGCTCTATTTTTGTTTATAGCGCAAAAAATAAAAAACGCAGAGGGGATCAAATACCACCAAAAGAAAGCTCTATTTGTGGGGGAAAAAAGGACGCCAATTTTGTTTGGGAGCCACGTCGCACGACCGCGCAATTGTCAGTAAAAGCGACGCAGTGCCGAATCGCAAAAACTGGCCAGGTCCTTTAGCTGCCTAAAGGTCCGGGTCTTAAGTGGTTAAGCAGCAGTATTTGTCTCACTAATCACTTGTCATGATTGGGTTAGTGCAGATATCTAAGTTTATACAAAACAAATGAATGAAGTGTTGTAATAATAAATACAGTATAATCTCCATTTGTTTCTTTATTATCTGCTTTAAGGGTTCAGATTTGTTTTAATGACAGGTTAGCTTTGAGGGTAGGAAATCAGCAGGGTGCATGGCTGCGTCGCCATGGAGACCTGACGCCCCTTGTTTGTCGCGTTCCGGAGGATTTGTCACCGCGAGGTGGATGTGGAGCGGCTCTTGGCATTTGCTAATTCTGCTGATCAGAAGGTATCCGTCTGAGGCACGGCGAACATCTCAAGGAAGCGGCGAGGCAAACATAATTGATTCCGCTGCTTAATTTATCACTGGTAAACTCCGAGCGCATCCGCTCCCGCTACACATATGGCTCCGGGGGGCTTAAATCTAAAGGTCGCCAAAATAATCCCTTTCTCTTTTTGCCTATGTCCTGTTTATACTTAAAACTTTTTTTGTCCTGAATTATAAAGTCCCTCCAATGAGACGTGCAATACCAAAATGTACTAGCAAAAAGTAAAGAGACGTGTTTAAAAAAAATGATTGAAAAAGGGAAAAATAATAGATAAACCTCAACTCTATGGGTGATAAAGTGGGGGATAAGGGGGTCCAAACCCCTACATTGTGTAGATAAGGTGGGAGACAGGGGGCCCAAACCCCTCCAGGGTGTAGAAAAGGCAGGAGACAGGAGGTCCAAACCCCCTCCATGGTTTAGATAAGGCGGATGGATGATAGGGGGTTCCAAACTCCTTCAAGGTGTAGATAAGGTGAGGGATAGGGGGGGTCAACTCTGCTCCAGAATGTAGATAAGGTGGAAGATAGGGGGGTCCAAACCCCTCCAGGGTGTAGATAAGGTGGGAGATATTGGGGTTCAAATCCCTCCAGTGTGTAGATAAGGTGAGAGATAGGGGGGTTTAAACCCCTCCAGGGTGTAGATTAGGGGGTCCACTTCCCTACAGGGTGTAGATAAGGTGGTAGATAGGGGGGTCCAAACCCCTACAGGGTGTAGATAAGCTGGGAGATAGGGGGGTCCACTCCGCTCCAGAGTGTAGATAAGGCGAAAGATAGGGGGATCCATACCTCTCCAGGGTGTAGATAAGGTGGGAGATAGGGGGTTTAAACCCCTCCAGGGTGTAGATTAGGGGGGTCCACTCCCTACAGGGTGTAGATAATGTGGTATATAGGGGCGTCCAAAAACCTCCAGGGTGTAGATAAGGTGGGTGATAGGGGGAGACGGTTGAGAATAGGAGGGTCTAATAAGGTTAGTGATAGGGGATTCCAAACTCCTTCAGGGCGTAGATAAGGTGGGGGATAGGGGAGTCCAAACCCCTCCATGGTTTATTTAAGGTGAATGATAGGGGGTTCCAAACTCCTCCAGTGTATAGATAAGGTGGGGGATAGGGGGGTCCACTCCGCTCCAGAGTGTAGATAAGGCGAAAGATAGGGGGATCCATACCCCTCCAGGGCATAGATAAGGTGGGAGACAGGGGGTCCACTCCCCTACAGGGTGTTGATAAGGTGGTAGATGGGAGGTCCAAATACCTCCAGGGTGTAGATAAGGTGGGTGATAAGGGTTTCCAAAACCTTCCAGGGTGTATATAAGGTGGGTGATAGAGGGTTCCAGACCCCTCCATTGTGTAGATAAGGTGGCTAATAGGAGTTTCCAACCCCTCCATTGTGTAGATAAGGTGGGAGATGGGGGTCCAAAACTCTCCAGGGAGGAGATACGGTGGAGAATAGGAGGGTCTAATCCCCTCCATGGTTTAGATAAGGTGAGTGATAGGGGGTTACAAACTCCTCCAGGGCGTAGATAAGGTGGGAGATAGGGGAGTCCAAACCCCTCCAGGGTGTAGATAAGGCAGGAGACAGGGGGTCCAAACACTTCCAGGGTGTAGATACGGTGGGGAATAAGGGGTCCAAACTCCTTCATGTTTTAAATAAGGTGGATGATAGGTGGTTCCAAACTCCTCCAGGGTGTAGATAAGGTGAGGGATAGGGGGGGTCCACTCTGCTCCAGAGTGTAGATAAGGCGAAAGATAGAGGGATCCAAACCCCTCCAGGGCGTAGATAAGGTGGGAGAAAGGGGGGTCCAAGCCCCTCCAGGGTATAGATAAGGTGGGAGATGGGGGGGTTCAAACCCCTCCAGGGTGTAGATTAGGGGGGTCCACTCCCTTACAGGGTGTAGATAAGGTGGTAGATAGGGCGGTCCAAATCCCTCCATTGTGTAGATTGGGTGGGTAAAAGGTAACAGTAATGATTTTGCACCACCCCTAAATGTCCCCCCCCCCCATGCCTCTGCAATCCAGGGACAATTCCAGGGACAGACTTGCTACGGGGACAGTGTCCTCAATCCGGGGACTGTCCCCGTAAACTGGGGATGTCTGGTCACCCTAAGTTAGGGGCTAAATACCTACATAAGAGCAGGAAAATGAGGTTCCAGGGGGCACCGGACCACCAAGGCCTGTAGACATCTTTCCTGATCTGATGAATGTCAGTTTCTGTTGCAAGAATTTGGTTTCTGTGACTTCTTCCAGAGATGAGATGGGATGCTACACAGTCAGCAAGGACAACGATCCCTGAGGGACCTTTCCAGCACCTTGCTGAATCTATTTCATGAAATATTAAGACTGTTCTGAAAGCTTGTACGGGCACAAAATAGGTGCACAGAATATAGTTGGTGCCAAGAGTAATTATTTATAAACTGAGCCTGTGAAATCTGTTCGGGACAATCAATCGGCGGGTGGGAGAGGAATTGGCACCTGTTCATGGGAGATGTTCTCAGAAGATTGATAAGGGGGCGGAAGAGCCCACACAAGACACCGTACGACACCTGTCTACACCATATATTCTCTATATACATTTATCTGCTTTGTGTTTAAAGGTACACTCAAACTCAACGCAACATGTTCTGGTTAAAAAGACACTTTTTATAGGGTCAGTCCATCCAAAGATGATATTTCAGTGTTTGTTAGGTGTTGACCACCCTAGCGGTCTCTTGTTTTGCTTGGGGAAAATTGGTGAAATCCTTGCACTGAATGCCAAGGACTTTACACCTACTGTGCCCACTATGAGAGCTTGCCACCATCCCTGTGCTGAGTTCCCGGGTCTGTACACCTGCTGTGCCCATTATGAGGGGTTCCCACCATCCCTGTGCTGAGTTCCCGGGTCTGTACACCTGCTGTGCCCATTATGAGGGGTTCCCACCATCCCTGTGCTGATTTTCCAGGTCTGTACACCTGCTGTGCCCATTATGAGGGGTTTCCACCATCCTTGTACTGAGTTCCCGGGTCTGTACACCTGCTGTGCCCATTATGAGGGGTTCCCACCATCCCTGTGCTGAGTTCCCGGGTCTGTACACCTGCTGTACCTATTATGAGGGGTTCCCACCATTCATGTGCTGAGTTCCTGGATCTGTACACCTGTTGTGCCCATTATTAGGAGCAAAATAGTGCGCGGTATACGCCGATAAATACGGTAATCTGCTGGGGAACCTTTAAAAAATGAGTCCAGAGTTCAACTTTAACCTCTTTTGGACTGAGCCTGTTTTTCAGACTCAGTGTTTTCAAGTAAAAAAAAACATTTTTTTTTGCTAGAAAATTACTTGGAACCTCCAAACATTATACATTTTTTTCTAACACCCTAGAGAATAAAATGGCGGTCATTGCAAAACTTTTTGTCACACCGTATTTGCGCAGCCGTCTTCCAAGCGCACTTTTTTTGGAAAAAAAACATTTTTTAATTAAAAAACAAGACACCAATAAAGTTAGCCCAATTTTTTATGTTAATTGTGAAAGATAATGTTATGCTGAGTAAATTGATACCCAACATGTCACACTTCAAAATTGCTCCCACTCGTGGAATGGCGTCGAACTTTAACCCTTAAAAATCTCCCTAGGCGATGATTAATTTTTTTTGCAGGTTACCAGTTTTGAGTTAAAGAGGAGGTCTAGTGCTCTAGTTGCTCGTGATCTAACGCACGTGGCGATACCTCACATGTGTGGTTTAAACGGTGTTTACATATGTGAGTGGACCTACGCGTGTGTTTGCTTCTGAGCGCGAGCACACGGGGACGGGGGCACTTTAATTTTAGTTTTTTTAACTATTTATTTTTTATTTTCACACTTTCTTTTACATTTAATTTTTTTTAATCACTTTTATTCCTATTACAAGGAATGTAAAAATCCCTTGTAATAGGAATCTATTGTGACAGGTCCTCTTTATGGAGAGATGCGGGTCAATAAGATCCCACATCTCTTCTCCAGGCTTGAAAGCATGAGATCGGAAAAAAAAAATTCACGATCTCATGCTGACAGCCGCGATCGCTGCTTTGTTTACATCCGTGGTACGGACGTCACGTCATAACGACGCGCCCGGACCTCCGACGGTCATAGAGATGACTGGTGACCATCTGGTCACTGGAAATCTCTATGGTCGTCATCCGGTGGCAGACGATTTTTTTTTTCCGGGTCCCCGATGGCCCGGAGAAGCAGCGGATGGCGGCGGGAGGAAGGAGGTGTCCTCTATGTCACCTGTAAGAACGATCAAGCGGTGGGACTGCCGCTCTGATCATTCTTATGGTGCACAGAATCGCCTGCAGAAAAGAATGATATCTGAATGATGCCTGTAGCTGCACCCATCATTCAGATATCCCCCCTGAAATTCAAGGACGTCATATGACGTACTGCGGGCGGGTCGCTTTAAATAGCAGAACAGAACTTCTAAAAAGTTATGCTGACTGTGACAGACTCGGACCCTTTTATGTCTAAAATCATCCTATGTCCACTAGGGGCATAGGATGACTGAGAAATTATATCTTGGACTACCTGAGATGGGATTGTTATGTAATTATTATCCACAATGGGCTAGATTCAGGTACCTGTTACGGCGGCGTATCTCCAGATACGCCGCCGTAATTTCAAATCTGCGTCGGCGTATCGTTACGCCGATTCTCCAAGGCAGATACGTCTAAAAAATAGGCTTCCTCCGCCGACGTAACTTGAATGCGGCGGCGTATAATTGTGTGCAATATTACGTTGGGCGCTAGGGGCGCTTCCATTGTTTTCGGCGTAGAATATGCAAATTACCTAGTTACGTCGATTCACGAACGTACGTGCGCCCGGCGGTAGTTTTTTACGTCGTTTGCGTAAGGCTTTTTCGGCGTAACGTTGCTCCTGCTATTAGGTGGCACAGCCAATGTTAAGTATGGACGTCGTTCCCGCTTCGAAATTTTAATTTATTACATTGTTTGCGTAAGTCGTTCGCGAATAGGGCTGGACGTAATTTACGTTCACGTCGAAAGCAATGACGATTTGCGTCGGAATTTCGAGCATGCGCACTGGGATTTTTTCACGAACGGCGCATGCGCCGTTCATAAAAAACTTAAAATACGCGGGGTCAACCTAATTTGAATAAAACATGCCCCCTCAACATCATTTGAATGACGCGCGCTTACGCCGGCCCCATTTACGCTAAGCCGCCGTAAGTTAGGAGGCAAGTACCTTTGTGAATACAGCACTTGCCTCTCAAACTTACGGCGGCGCAGCGTAAATACGATATGCTGCACCGCCGTAAGAAGGGGCGCAGCTACCTGAATCTAGCCC
Organism: Rana temporaria; assembly: GCF_905171775.1. Lineage (NCBI taxonomy): Eukaryota > Metazoa > Chordata > Amphibia > Anura > Ranidae > Rana > Rana temporaria. The sequence goes on along the minus strand of NC_053489.1, from coordinate 670,030,447 downwards.
AATATATTTCAGGATATCTGTGAGAACTATTTGCTGGTTGTTGATTCTGAACTCAAAGGGTTGGTTGTAAGAGTGTTAGATGCTAATGTCCTCCCCTCCAGCCATCTCTATTCTCTGTGCTAATTGACCCTGATATTGTGTGAAGATGTCCTGTGTTTACACTTGATGATAATGTGTATTGTATAGCAGGTGAGAGGAGACGGGACGTCTACCTTGAAAGGTCATATCTCGGAGTCACCTCGTCTGGGTAAATGATTAGTTAATTAGCTCATGTTAATTTATGTTCTGGTTATCTCTTTAAACTGTATATAAGGTTGTATTATTGGTCCTATTAAACACTCCATGTTTAGCACACACACAAGTCTCATCTCGTTGTGTGTTGAGGGCAGCTGGAATATCTGATATCCATATCCAGACTGATAGGAAGCGGTATATGACAGAAGCACTCAAGCGGAGTGTGGGACGTTCCGTTACACTGACCATTGTAAATACCAATCTATCTGGGTGTCATATTGGTATTAAGACTCGGTAAATCCTGCCAGACAACCGTCATTCTCAGAAGATGGGCAGCAATTAACATAAACTTTTCTCTGCTCAGGTTTAGTTTCTGTTTTAACCACTTAACGCCCGCCGCACGACTATTTATGTCCGCAAAATGGCACGGACAGGCAGATGGGCGTATATATACGTCCTTGCCTTTCCGCGGGTCGGGGGTCCGATCGGAACCCCCCCCGCTGTGTGCGGCAGGCGGCTTACCTCGGGGAGCGATCCGGGACGACGGCGCGGCTATTCGTTCATAGCCGCTCCGTCGCGATCGCTCCCTGGAGCTGAAGAACGGGGAGAGCCGTGTGTAAACACAGCTTCCCCGTGCTTCACTATGGCGGCGCATCGATCGAGTGATCCCTTTTATTAGGGAGACTCGATCGATGATGTCAGTCCTACAGCCACACCCCCCTACTGTTGTAAACACACACTAGGTGAAGCCTAACACATTCAGCGCCCCCTGTGGTTAACTCCCAAACTGCAACTGTCATTTTCACAATAAAGAATGCAATTTTTTTGCTGTGAAAATGACAATGGTCCCAAAAATGTGTCAAAATTGTCCGAAGTGTCCGCCATAATGTCGCAGTCACGAAAAAAATCGCTGATCGCCGCCATTAGTAGTAAAAAAATAATAATTAATAATTGCGATTTTTTTTGCCAAAAATAGGTAGAAGAATACGTATCGGCCTAAACTGAGGAAAAAAATAATTTTATATATGTTTTTGGGGGATATTTATTACAGCAAAAAGTAAAAAATATTGATTTTTTTCAAAATTGTCGCTCTATTTTTGTTTATAGCGCAAAAAATAAAAACTGCAGAGGTGATCAAATACCACCAAAAGAAAGCTCTATTTGTGGGGAAAAAAGGACGCCAATTTTGTTTGGGAGCCACGTCGCACGGCCACGCAATTGTCTGTTAAATGCCGAATCGCAAAACCTGGCCTGGGCATTTAGCTGCCTAAAGGTTCGGGGCTTAAGTGGTTAAATTTCCAGAAGAGTTTTTCTGACTGGTGGATCAACTTAGGATACATCTACCACCATTATACATACAGCTACGGCAGGTCCTCGTCAAGCTCCTTGGCATGGCGGTTGGTGGCTGCTTTTGTCCTCTGCATTGTGGGGCGCACATTGCTGTCACCGTCAAGAGGAGAGACGCAAACAATAAATAATGTAGGTGAGTTTTCCTGTCTGCTGCGAGAGCTTCACACACCGAGTCCCCCATGGATGTCGCCTTCTGCATCAGAGGACGAAGTGAGTGAAGAGGAGGCGGAGGAGTTAGGAGAGTTGCCCTTCAGACATCCTTCTGTCCTTCCAACCTACTTTCCATCGCATAGGAAACTTACTGCCGCCCGCTCAATGTCAACGGATTCATCAAGAGTGAGTCACACCAGTCTCTGCACCATAGGAGCTTACACTCTAAAGTCCCCCCACAGTCACACACTATTATGATTATACATTTATATAGCTCTGACATATGCTGCAGCGCTGTACAGAGAACACCAAGCCAGTCACATCAGTCTCTGTACCAGAGAAGCTTAAACGCGTGGGTGGGGTTCTGGGCATTCTTTTCTTTTCCCGCTTGAGTTATGCAGAGTGGTCGTACGGGTCTTTTGAGACACATCAGGATTTTGATTTTGAGACACCTTTTCTGGTTCGCTTCATGTGCATAGTCGTGCTCAAGGGGTGTGCCTGGGCACACCCTAATCCTGGAGTTGGCAACCCATCAATTGTGGGCAGGTGACAGGTAAGCCGCAATCCTTACTTGCCGACCCCCAGAACCTGAACAGGATAGGCGGCTGGACTGGAAATGAATGGACCGATCTGTATTTTCTTCTGTAGCAGCTGAAAGTAGGCTTCTCCTCCTCTTCCTTTTGCCGAAATTCATCTTCAACAGGAGGAAAATACAGGGGATTGGTACCAATGTATGCCACCGCTCTTGTCCCAGTTCCTTTTATTTTTTTTTTTATTTTTTATTTATACAATATAGAAGACCGGCCCACAAGGACCACAGCAAGTAAACAGTACAACAGTTGTCATATGGAGGCACACATACAAAACATGGCAGTTACATAAAAATGTTCTGCGAAAACTCTTAAGCTGTCTGTGGAGATACCTCTCCCGGTCCGGTGTAGCAGCGCACGGAACGGGAGGCTATGTGCCACCCGTCTCGCATCGCCGCCCCAGTTCAAAAACCGGCATCCCATCCCAATCAGTGCTCTTGTGGTATCTTTCTGCGGCCGGGTACTATGGAACCGTGTGCCAGCCCTCCACCATTTCCATTTTCTAAGTGTAGTAGAATATAGGAAAACAGAAGTAGGAATCTGGGTGCCGCTCAGTGAGCAGTCCAGAGATAAAGAGGGGAGAGATAGAGAAGTAAAAGAGAAGAGGGAGAAAAGTAGTAGAAGGATAGGAAGATAAGTGGAGGATGAGGGAGTGAGAGGGGGGGTTAGGGGGGGGGGGAGGTTCGCGAGCATGGACCAGCATCACTGCCCGTCGATTCCTTTTACCGTGGCGGCCTCCGCCGTCAGGGCTGCATGTCCAGGGGGGGGGGCAGGCTCTGATCCGGGGGTGGCGGTAGTCCTCCTCTAAGGGCCTGGCCCTCCTCGGAGTACTTAAATATTGTCCATAATTGCCAGGTCTGGGAGTAGAGTTCACCCCTATCTTGCTTTGACAGGACTAGATCATCCATCCACCCGATCTCATCTACCTTCCGTAGCCACATGGCCACTGTCGGTGGGTTGGGGGATTTCCAGCACAGGGGGACACAGGCCTTGGCTGCGTCTAGTAGGTGGCGCACCACCGACTTTTTGTATACACGCGTTGGGGTAGAGGTTGCGTGGAGCAGGAAGTACGCCGGTTCATCCGGGACCTCACGCTCCGTGAACCTTTGTGTAATTTGCCTTACTCCCTCCCAGAATGGTCTGAGGAGTGGGCAAGACCAAAAGATATGTAATAGTGTCCCTCTGTCTGATCGGCACCTCCAACAGAGGTCCGATGTGTCCGGAAACAATTTGTGCAATAGGTCTGGTGTTCTGTACCACCTTGTCAGCAGTTTGTAATTGGTCTCCTGGACCTTGGTGCAAATTGATGATTTATGTGTAAATGTGAGTATCTTCTGTCTCTTAGCGGGCGTTAGCTGATAGCCCAAGTCATGTTCCCATCTATCAAGGCTAGGTATCTGAAACCCTTCTACGGGTGTCACCAGTAGCGTATGTAGTAAGGACAGGGCGTGGGGTAACGCCCCCGGCTCCCCGCACATCTCCTCTAAAGTCGTAAGGTTCTGCCCGGCGGGTGGTGGGGGGATGGTTCTGAGGAAGTGGTCCAGCTGGCTGGCTCTCATAAAGTCCAGCTGATATTGACCGGACTGGTCCATCAGCTGGGCCGACGTCTTCCATCGACCCATCTCACTGAAGTGTGAGGCTTGAAAAGTCCCCGACTCGCGGAGCGCAGCAAATTTGGCGTCTCTAAGTCCTGGTGTAAAGTTTGGGCTGCCCAGAATTGGGCGTAGCGGTGAGGTCTCTGACGTCAGGCGGTACTGCTCCAACAGCCTAGCGCATACCTTGGTGGTATTCCCTATCAGCGGGTGGTGTTGTACGTCTGTTTGTTGTAGGGCACGGCACCACGGAGCACGTCGTAGCATAATGTCACATTGTGCCTGCTCTAATTGTGGCCAAAGTTTGAGCGAACTGTGTCGATTCCAGTCTATGAGACGGTTTAACTGCGCTGCATGATAATACGTTCGAATGTTTGGCATGGCTAGGCCACCCCATAATTTGGGTAATGAGAGGACGGCTTTATTTACCCGGGATCGCTTCCCTGCCCACAAAAAAGTCCCGAACGCGGCTTGTGTTTGCCTAAAAAACTCCGAGGGGACATGTACGGGGAGGGCTTGCAACAAGTACACGAATTTGGGCAGAATGGACATCTTCAGAATGTTGCACCTACCGAACCAGGAATGTAATCCAACGGTCCAGTGGTTCAACAGTTGTTGGACTGTCCTAAGCAATGGAGGGAAATTAAGTTGGAATATATTGGACAGTCGTGATGGGATCCGTGTTCCTAAATACGTTAGTGCTGTGTCCGTCCATTTTAGATGAAAGCTTTGTTTAAGTCGGGTCAGTAGTGGTTGAGATATTCCCACCCCCATCGCCTCTGACTTGGACAGGTTAATTTTTAAGTTCGATAGTTTGCCGTAGGAGTCAAATTCACGCATCAAATTTGGAAGGGACGACGACGGGTTAGTCAGAGAGAACAGCATGTCATCGGCATAGGCCGAGACTTTGTATTGGTTGTTTCCGATCTCTATTCCCGTAATATTTGGGTTCCGCCGTATTTGCCGTAGGAAGGGTTCTAACGTCAGGGCGAAAAGGAGGGGCGACAGCGGGCATCCCTGTCTGGTCCCATTCGCGATCGGAAACGGGTCTGACAGCGTTCCATTTGCTCTTACTCTGGCCGTTGGTTTCGTATAGGCCGCAGTTATCCATCGCATCATTTTCTGACCTATCCCTACGTGACTCAAGGTGGCGAATAAAAAACTCCAGCTCACCCGGTCGAATGCCTTTTCGGCGTCTGTCCCTACAAAAACACAGGGGACCTTTGTTTTATTAGCTACGTGGAGCAGGTTCAATACCTTGGTCGTATTGTCCCTGGCCTCCCTGGTTGGGACAAAGCCCACTTGATCCAGGTGAACAAGACCAGGGAGATACTTCTGAATTCTCGTGGCGATCACTTTTGTGAACAGCTTTATGTCAGTGTTCAGCAGTAAAATGGGTCGATAACTGCCGCATTGACCCGGGTCTTTACCCTCTTTATGGATCACCGCTATTTGCGCCTGCAGAGTGGAAATATGGAACGCGCCCTCTGTCCCCAAGGTATTGGGGACAGAGAGATGGCAGCCCCAGAGATGGCAGCAGGGTCTTGTAGTATGTGGCCGTAAGACCGTCTGGGCCCGGGGCCTTCCCTGGTTTGGAAGATTTTAGTGCCATCTGTATCTCTGGTAGGGTAATTGGCTCCTCTAGCTCTTCTCTCATTTCTGTTGTTAAGGTCGGCATGCTGGAGGAAGTCAGATACTCCCTCGTCTGGTCCGAGTCAAGTTCTGGGATTGGGGGGGGAGATTATACAGGTTTGTATAAAAATTTTTGAATTCCTGGGAAATCTGTTGAGGGGTGGAAACCTTTCGTCCTTCGCGTGTGACTATGTGCGGTATGTATGATGCCGCGTTTTGTGTACGGAGTGCTCGCGCCAGCATTCTCCCGCATTTATTGCCCGATTCGTAACCATGTCGTCTACATATCTGTATCGCCGCTTTGGCCTTGAAATGTAACAGATCCGTGATCTGTGTGCGAGTGGTGTTTAGTTCCGAGTTCGCTTGGGGCGTCTGGGACTGTTTATGTTGGGTTTCTAGTAACTGTAACTTAGCGAGCAGTTTGTTGAGTTGGTCTGTTCTCAGTCTCTTCAGTCTGGCCCCATGTTTGATTAGAATCCCCCTTATGACCGCCTTGTGGGCTTCCCAGACTACTCCCGCATCGCTGTCCTGTGTGGTGTTAGAGTCAAAGTAATGTCTCACCTCCTCAACCACCTCTGCCATGGTATCAGCGTCCTGCAGCAGGCTCTCATTAAGTCACCAGGGACGTGTCTGGGCCGTCTGTGCATCTGTCAGGGCATACACTAGCGTGACCGGTGCGTGGTCGGACCAAGTTATCGACCCTATCGACACGTCCTCCACTGCCGAAAGATGTCTGTGAGGTATCAGGAAGTAGTCAATCCTGGAATAGGATACATGGGGCTTGGAGTAGAAGGTGTAGTCCTTCTCTCCAGGATGAAGAAGACGCCAGGCGTCCACCAGCTGTGCCGAGTGTAGCGTCGTGTGTATGCGTTTACGGGAGTCCCTGGAGGTAGAGGAGAGTCCTGTCGAGGTGTCCTCCTCAGGAATCAAAGGAATGTTAAGGTCGCCTCCTATAATAAGTTGTCCCTCCGCGTATCGCATTAACTGTTTTAATTGTCTGGATAGAAAAGTATCTTGGTGCTCGTTTGGGGCGTAGAGGTTCGCTATAGTAACCTGAACCTGTCCAATTCTGCCCTTCAGGAACAGAAATCGTCCCTCCGTGTCTAATTTAACATCCTCACATGACCAGGGAACTCTAGCTGAGAGTAGTATGGAAACCCCCCTGGATTTTGCTGCCGCATAGTTTGAGTGGTATACAGTGGGATAGTGTCTACTTTTTAACATAGGTATGTTCCCTTCTCTAAAATGCGTCTCCTGTAGTAACACTACGTCCGCGCTTAAGCGTCGCATATCACTCAGGAGCATTCTCCTCTTTTCTGGGATGTTCAGGCCTTTGGCGTTCAATGACACCACAGTCAGCCTGTCCATGCCCGCGAACTCGGGGGGGGGGGTGTGTCCCCTTGGGTCAAAGGGGGGTAGGGAGGTGTGGGGTGGGGGGTCAACCCTCTCGGATATAGGGGGTCGGGTGGATAGGAAGTATCGGGAGAGTGAGGGGAATAGGGGAAAGGAAAGATTCAGGTTAGGAGGCCACCAACAGAGTGTGTGGCTAGAGAGAAAGAGTCTAATTTAGCCTAAACAGCTAAAGGCGCTCTCCAGCTAAAAACTGGGAACCGAGCGCAGGCCTAAGTGGGTAGGTGGGTAGGACAGGGTCTGCAGAAGCGAGCTCCCGGGACCCCCCCCCCCCCCCCCCCCCGACCATAGGTGTTGTTGGGGCCCAAGTTGACAGTGCAATCTAAGTCATCAAACATTCCAGGTGTAGTATAACATCAGATTATTCATAATATAAAAGAACCAAGCAGTACAGAACAACACAGCATCACATGGTACATAGCAACACAAAGTCAACAGGGCATTGTAGTTCTATCCTCAGCGTGAAGTGTCATTAATCCCCTTGTGAGGGGGACCCCTCTGTTGTGCTCTATGCATATGGTGCTGTTTCTAACTAGAACTGGCAGTGTGGTGGTGAGCCATGTCATCTCCCCCTCCCCTTTATTTTAAATAATACCTCTGCTCCTCTCCTCCACGTCTCGGCCAATAAGGCACAGGAAGACCACCGAGGTATTCTCCCTAAGTGAGAGATCCCCCCTCCACACCGAGCAGCCGCTCAGCATCCCCTCCCCCAACATCACATCGGTCCCTAGTGCAATGGTGTCCCCCCATCACCCTCCAGGTCCCCTCAACTCTCCCCCGCACGGCCACCGTCCAGGCCCTCAGAGGGCTCAGCTACGTCTCAGCGTACCTGTTGGTCCGGTGGTGGGGGATCCTTCACCTCCCTCCTTTCACACCGGGAAGCGGCTCCAAGTGTCACTGAGAGGGGGGCCGTGGTGTGGTGCCAGCATGTCCCGTTACCAACATGGGCGGGTCATATCATGTCTCCTTGTGGGGTGGAAGTTCGAGGAAGTACCTGCCTGTCGGCGGGGACATGAGGGTGAGAGGACCCATCTCCTCTGCAGGGGAGTGCCAATTTCCAACTGGTTAAGGGGCCTCTGCAGATTGGGTATGCACATGTGGTCTACAGGGGCTGGTTGCCTTCCCCCACCCCCCGCCCAACATCAAATAACTGGCGTGGGTTCAAAATAGGATCACCTCCAGGCCCAAACAGAGTCCACGGGCACTCCCTCCCTCCCCCGGCCCGACATGGCTCGAGGGGAGGAAAGAGAACCCGACGCCGGCCCGACCATGGCAGCTCGAGTTCAGGCACAGGAAGATGGGGGTCATGCGCCGGAACGCCATTCAGGGCCCGCTTACGACCATCGTGCCCATTAGTGGGGTGGAAGACTGGGGGACACCCCGCTTGTCAGGTGGGGACAGGAGGGCGAGTGATCTCATCACCTCGGCGGGGGATCGTCAGTTTCAGGACAGGCAAGGGGTCTCTGCAGCCCGGGCATGCTTATGTGGCCTACAGGGGTTAGTTGCCTTCCCCCACCCCCCGCTTAACATTAAACAACCGTAGTGGGTTCTGAGTGGGTGAATGGCCGGGCCAGAGCAGTGTCTATGGGCATTCCTTCTCTACCCAGGGCTGACAACGTGGGTGGAAAAAAGTATTCCTGATGACAGGCTGGACATGGCAGTTAACATTCAGTTTCAGGGAGAGGGGGGGTCAAACAGTGGGTCACCATGCAGGGTCTACTCACGCTATCCCTGCGGCTCGTTTCCCGATGGTGCTCTTTGCCGTCGTCTGTTCTGTCTGCGCTGTCTCGGCTGTGCGGCTGCTCTGTAGTTGGAAGGCCCCGATCTCCCGATCGTACGCGGCAGGATCTGCAACCAGTCTGGCACCGATACAGGTTCAGCTCCCAAGAACCGGAACAGTCCCGGCAGGTCCACCGGAGTCATCAGGGTGTAGGCCATACCTTCTTTCCGAAAGGTGACAGACAGTGGGTAACCCCACCGGTAGGTAAAGCCGAGTTGCTTCGCGAGGTCTAATACGGGTCTGAGCATTGCCCTGCGTCGAAGTGTTGCCCTGGATAGGTCCGGCAGGATCGTGATCCGTGCTCCCTCCACCGTCACCTCCTCGTGTTCCCAGGCGCCTCGTACTATTCGCTCCTTCTGGGCATATCTGAGGAGTCTGCAGATCACGTCGCGCGCCCTGTCTTGATCCGCCATCCTGGGGCCTAGAGCGCGGTGCGCCCTGTCGATCTCGATCACCTCCAGCGGTTCCCCCAGCACCTCTCGGAACAGCTCCTGGAGTTTCCCCTCCAGTGTCTCCGCATCTACCGTCTCGGGTAGCCCCCGTAGCCGCAGATTGTTGCGGCGGCTCCGGTCTTCCACATCTTCCAGGTGGAGCTGTAGGGCAATCGCCGTGTCCCTGTGTTGGTCTCTCGCTCTCTCCAGGCCCGATACCTGCTGCTCCAGGGCCGTGAACGATGCTTCGCCCGTCGTCACTCTCTCCGTCAGGGAGGATACATCCGCCTTCACCTCCTGGAAGTCCCGGCGGTGGGTCTCCTCCAATTTGAGGATCAGCGCCTCTATGTCCGACCGCGTGGGGAGGGCCTCAAGCAGGGCCCGGATTTCTCTCTCCACCGGGGAGCCCCCCGGGGAGGAGGACGGGGATTCCATGCCAAGGTCAGCGAGGCTCAGTGGTGCTCGAGAGCCTGAAGGTAAGTCCGGTGTCGCTGGGGCTAAAGTCCACTCACCGCGCTCCAGGGTTTCTGTCCGGGTTGCAGGCGCCGCACCGCGTGGCGCCGTTGCTCTGGCTCCCGGGGATATCCGCTGTTGGTGCTGAAAATACCGGTGCAAATCTCCGGACGGAGTGCTAGATCTGGTCACCCGGGTAGTAGCTTTAATGCTACACTTTTTGGCCGATTGCATGCCGAATTTAGTGGTGTTTTGGCCGGTATAGGGGAGGACAAGGCCGGGAGCTCAAGGAAGAAACAGCTTCACTCAGCCATGTCCAGGCCACGCCCCCGTCCCAGTTCCTTTTATTTCTGCTGCCCAGGTCCCCCCTGTGTGCTCACCTGCCCCCCCCCCCCCCCAATTGTTTTAGGATGATGAGTTGGAGAAGAGGCCAGTTAATATGTCACAAAGGCATATATGTTGGAGCTTTGAGGTGCACACCCTATGTTGACCTTAACCTGATCGAACATCTTTGGGATGAATTAGAGTAGAGACTGCGAGCCAGGCCTTCTCGTCCAGCACCAGTGCCTGACCTCACAAATGCGCTTCTGGAAGAACAGTCAAACATTCCCATAGACCCTCCTAAACCTTGTGGACGGCCTTCCCAGAAGAGTTGAAGCTGTTATTGCTGCAAAGGGCGGGGCCAACTCAATATTGAACCCTACAGACTAAGACTGGGATGCCATTAAAGTTCATGTGTTTGTAAAGGCAGGCGTCCCAATACTTTTGGTGATACAGTGTTTGTACAGCACCCTGCTGGCCCCTCCCACTAACCATGACCTACCTGCATTGCATAGAGAAGTACAGAAAGCCAGTGATGGCATCACTGTGTCTAAAATAAAGTATATCATTAAATAATTTTATTTTTTTATTAATATAGAAAATATAATCATCCTAAGCTTCAGCGTTGATATTAAAGAAGACTTAGAATCAGACCTATTTTATGTTAAGTGCATCCATGCTGGTATCTTGGTCCCTCTGAACTCTGTTGGTTGTCTCGTATTGCTTTGAAAAATCTTCTATTAAAGTGTTATTTGAAATGTTTCTAGTATACTGATAATTGGCAATATGGATTCCAGCCATTGAGGCTGTGTATGAAATGCTCTTTTATTTACTTCAAAGTCAAAGTGGATCTAGCATCAGGTTTATGTGTTTGTTTTACATTCAGTATGCTCAGTAATGTGTCAGTGGAACACTCGCACCAGAAGGTGTGGCACTCAGTGGTGGCCCGCTCATCAGGGGCCCAGGGGCCACCGCCCATTCCATGCGCCTGGCCCCTAATCTCCATGCGGGGTGCCGGATGCATAGATTTCAATGTGGTTTTTTTTGGAGACGATTGGAGACAGTGGCCCGGATTCAGATAGGAGTTACGACGGCGTATCTCCGGATACGCCATCGTAACTCTGAGTTGCGGGGTCGTAGCTATGCGACTGATTCATTAAATCAGTTACGCATAGATTTCCCTAAGATCCGACCGGCGTAAGTCTCTTACACCGTTGTATCTTAGGCTGCATATTTACGCTGGCCGCTAGGTGGCGCTTCCGTCAATTTACGCAAGGAATATGCAAATTAGGTAGATACGCCGATTCAGAAACGTACGTCCGCCCGGCGCATTTTTTTACGTTGTTTACGTTAGGCTTTTTCCGGCGTAAAGTTACCCCTGCTATATGAGGCGTATCCTATGTTAAGTATGGACGTCGGGCCAGCGTCAAATTTTCCGTCGATTACGTTGTTTGCGTAAGTCGTTCGCGAATAGGGCTGTACGTAAGTTACGTTCACGTCTAAAGCATTGACGATTTGCGGCGTAATTTCGAGCATGCGCACTGGGATTCTTTCACGGACGGCGCATGCGCCGTTCGTAAAAAACGTCAAATACGTGGGGTCACAATTAATTTGAATAAAACACGCCCACATCATCCACATTTGAATTAGGCAGGCTTACGCCGGACCACATACGCTATGCCGCCATAACTTAGGGCGCAAGTTCTTTATGAATACGCAACTTGCACCCTAAGTTACGGCGGCGTAACGTATCTGAGATACGTTACGCCCGCCGATAGATACACCATTGTATCTGAATCCGGGCCAATGGCATTAATTGGCTTCACTTCTGTGATATTAGCGAATTTACATTCGCTAATGTCTTCCTTCTTCTCCTCCCGGCCAATCAGGAAGCTGGTCCTGAGACCCGATGGGCCAGGGAGACTTAGCTTCCTGATTGGCCAGGAAGAGAAGCAGGAAGACATTAGCGAATATTAATTTGCTAGTCACAGAAGTGGGTGTGCTCGGGGCGCAGTGCTCTGTGCCCTGAGCCCACCCTTTTTGGAACAAATTAATGCAACCATCTCCAATCACATTCTTCCAAAAAAAAAAAACATTGAAATCTATGCATCCAGCACCCCGTATGGAGATTAGGGGCCAGGCGCATGGAATATTCGCTAACGTCTTCCTGCTTCTTCTCTCGGCCAATCAGGAAGCTGGTCCTGAGACCCGATGGGCCAGGGAGACTTAGGACTCCCGGCCAATCGGGTCTCAGGACCCACTTCCTGTTCAGCCGGGAGGAGAAACAACGGCCCCAGCTCTACCCTTCACAACCTCCTCCCCGCACCTCAACCGCAGACTAAGATAAGGCTATGGATCGCCGCCTCCCCGATCTTTGGTCGAGCACTGGGGGGTAGTGCAAGCGAGCCCCGGGGGTAGTGGAAGTGTAACGCCAGAGTGAAGTTGGGGTTAGTGCAAGCGAGCGCCGGAGGGTGCGAGTAAGGGGGCCAGGTTTGTTTGCTGCCCCCCCCCCCCCCCCACACACACACAATTTCGAGCACCAGCCACCACTGATGGCACTATCTTTCTTCAGGCATTTTCAATTCTTTCTCCTGTCTTCAGCAGAGTGATGACATCATCTCAGCAGTGGCGGCCGGTGAAATTATTTTTTACCCCATCACCGGCGGTGGCCTCCTGTTCTCCTGCTCTCTACGGGTCGTCACGGCAGCAGCGACTTACGTTTTCCCCCTCCTCTTCAGCGGCCAATCGGGAGTCTTCTCTTTCAGCCAATCAGAAAACCAGGTCTCACACCAGCTTCTGATTGGCCGGATTGAGGATCAGTGTTTCACACCTGGGTGGGATGGGAGCGCATTCTCTGCGACCCCAACCCACCCTATTTTGAAGCCTCTGGCTCTAATCAGGTGCTTAAAAAAACACACTGCCACTGAAATTAATGCGCTCGTGCCCTATATATCCATTGCAAAGCAGGGGGTGGTGTGGAGGTGGGGGGTGGCATGGAGAGAGGGGGAGGCGAACCAGGCGCCCCTAAAGGAGGAGTCACCACTGCATCTCAGCCTAGGCAAAGGCACTGACTTGAGATCAAGGACGGCTTTTTAACCTGTTGGTGCCGCCCGCAAGCAAATATGTGGCCTCTCAGCGGGTGGGCCTTGACGCAGTGGGGCTGCATGTTTGCATGAATTAGTGGTATATGGCTGTTCCGAGAGTGCGCTCCTGACACTGTTACCAGCGGCTAATGGAAAGCTCCTGATCGCTACTTGCGATCAGAACCTGTCATGGATATGCAATAGTCTGGCAGCTTACCTGTTTTCATCTTAAGAGGCCTGACTCTGTTCTGGTTACCTTCTTATCTCCTCTCCTTCCTGTATGGCCCCACCCAGGCCATCCCAGGAAGTCTATATTAACTGTTGCACTACAGGCCTGCAGTGATGTTTAACAGTGTTGTTTGCTTTAGTTCCTGTCTTCAGTGTGCCACGATTATCTTCCTGTGTACCGTTTTTGGCTCGTCCCTGACTTCTCCTGTTTGCCTGTGATCTTGACCTTTTGCCTGTAGCTCGGTTACCCCTGTCTGCCTGTTGCCCCGACCTCGGCTTACCCATCACTACCGCTTGTCTGCTTGCTGCTTCCCCTCTCTCCCTGCGGAGCGTGACCTAGGGGATCCCAGGGGTCACGACCTGGATCCAGCTGCGGCGACAGCCATCCTCACCACTAAAGGCTCTGGTGAACACAAAGCTGGGTCTTAGACCCCGCGCCCTGGGCGATCTTGGGTTCACACTTCCTCTCTTATCACAGCAGTCGGTCATAGGTTTCACTACCCTGTGGTGCATCCCTGACCCCAACGGGTGCACTTGTCACCTGACCACAGGTGACCTGACAGAACCTTTCCGATCATGTGACAGCCAATCACGACGGTCACATGACCATAAAACCCTGCCTCCCGGCATCCTAAACCTCTTAGAGGGCCAGGAGGCACCGGCTCCAAGGGGTTAATGATGAAAGGTAAAAATTGATTTCGGGAACACATGCCAAATTGTGTGCTTACCTGACACGCAGAGAAACGTTGCCCTATAGCAGACGAATGGCCGTGCCATTGATTGTTAATGGCAACGAAATGCGTTAAGCTGAAATAGACACTGTGGGGTAGATTCAGATACATTTGCGCATTTTTTGCGGAGGCGCAGGGCAACGTTTTTGCCCTGCGCCCCCGCGAATTTTCTGCGCTACCCGCGATTCACGGAGCAGTAGCTCCGTAAATTGCATGGGCGCTCCGGGAAAAATGCCCGGCTTAAGCGTGCGCAATTTAAATGATCCCGTAGGGGGCGGGAATCATTTAAATTAGGCGCGTTCCCGCGCCGATCGAAGAGCGCATGCTCCGTCGGGAAACTTTCCCAACGTGCATTGTGGCAAATGACGTCGCAAGGACGTCATTTGCTTCAAAGTGAACGTGAATGGCGTCCAGCGCCATTCACGATTCACTTACGCAAACTACGTAAAGTAAGCTAATAGCAGGGGCAGCCTTACGCGAAAACCGCTGTACGCAAACGACGTAAACTGCGTACGCAGGGCTCGCGTAACGTTGTGAATCGGCGTTAGTATGCAATTTGCATACTATACGCTGAGCACAATGGGAACGCCCCCTAGCGGCCATCGCAAGAATGCAGCCTAAGATATGCGGGCATAAGAGCCTTATGCCACGCATATCTTAGGCTGCAGTCGGCGTAACGAGGTTCCTGAATCAGGAGCATTCGTTACGCCGGCGCAAGTAAGCAATTGCGCTGCGTAACTATGGTTACGCAGGCGCAATTGCTCTCTGAATCCAGGCATGTGACTTTACAGTTTACGGCAACTTACTCACCTCTTCAGCAATTCCCCACCGCTCCTTCCCCCTGGTGTCAGTTCTGAAGCCCCATACACACTATCAGTTTTCCTGATGGTTTTCTCTTCAGGTTTACCAAAACCATCTAATATGAGGTCAAACCTTAAGCGTTTCAATTTGAATGCAATCAGGCAGGTCCTTGTACTACATGGTTTTGGTAAACCTAAGGAGAAAACCAGCAGGAAAACTGATAGTGTGTATGGGGCTTTAGAGAGAGCAGAGGCATCACCCTCCCGTCATGTAGTAGCACTCAAGCTTTTGGATTGACCATAGTTCCAAGCTATGCATCATGAGAGGGTCTCAGCCCCGGAATAATTTAGCCCCTTCCTGACCAGAGCACTTTTTGCAATTGTCGCTTTAACTGGCAATTGCGCGGTCGTGCGACGATGCACCCAAACAAAATTTGTGTCCTTTTTTCCTACAAATAGAGCTTTCTTTTGGTGGTATTTGATCACCTCTGCGGTTTTTATTTTTTGCGCTATAAACAAAAAAAGAGCGACAATTTTGAAAAAAAAACACTATGGCCCGGATTCACAGAGTGCGGGCGCACATTACGCCGCCGTAGCGTAAATAATATACGCAGCGCAGAAAGGCAAGCACGGAATTCACAAAGCCAGTGCTCCCAAAACTGCGCTGGGTTTCTCAGGCATAAGCCAGCGCAGGTGGAAGTGGGCGTGAGCCATGCAAATGAGCCGTGACCCCATGCAAATGATGAGCCGAGCGCCAGAAAAGTACTTAAAACAAATGCCTATGCTACGCCGGATCACTGTGTACGCCGTTAGCGTAACCTATGCCCAGCCAGACCCACGTCCAACGTAAATTACGCTGGCTTGGGTTCCCTGGTGCAGCCCTTTGCATGGATGCTGCTGAGTTACACCTCCTTTATGGGGCATAACTTTATGCCAGACGTATGACTTTACGCGCACTGCGTCAGGCGCACGTATGTTCGTGAATCGCTGTATCTCCCTCATTTGCATATTTGAATAGAAAATCAATGGGAGCGCCAAATGCGTCCAGCGTAAATATGCGCCCACTCTACGCCGGCGTAGGCAAGTTACGTCGGTGGGATGAAGCCTGTTTTTAGGCGTATCTTGGTATGTGGGTCCGGCGCACAGATACGACGGCGCATATTTGCACTTATTTGCACTTACGCGGCGTATCTGGAGATACTTTTACTATTTATTGGTTGATTCGCCCAAAAGTTATAGCATCTACAAAATAGTTCTATGGCATTTTTATTATATATATTTTTTTTAGTAATGGCGGCGATCTGCGATTTTTATTGTGACTGCGACATTATGACGGACACATCGGACACTTTTGACACCACTGTCATTTATACAGCGATCAGTGCTCAAAAAATGCACTGATCGCTGTGTAAATGACACTGGTAGGGAAGGTGTTAAGCTCTAGGGGGCGAGGAAGGGGTTAAGTGTGTCCTAGGGAGTGATTATAACTGTGTGGGGGCAGGGCTACAAGTGAAACGACACTGATCACTGCTCCGGATAACAGGGAGCAGAGCTCACTGCCCTGTCACTAGGCAGAACAGGGAAATGCCTTGTCTACATAGGCATCTCCCCGTTCGGCCTCTCCGTGAGATGATCGCCGGCACCCGGCAGACATTGAGTCCGTGGGACCCAAGGGCACGCTTACGGAGCGCACAGCAGAGGCATTCTGCCAACGTATATCTACAGGTGGCAAGTGGTTAAGAACCAAAGTTCTGGCTCAGCAGGGGACCTCTGCAGAGAGACCATTGCTTTCACACTGAGAGCAAAGGCCCTTCTCGATGATATGCGGGCAGAAGATAGGCTTCTCTACTGGGGCTGTGACTACTTTCTAATGAAAACCAGCTGTAAAACATTGCACATCTTTTGTTTCGATACACTAGGAATGTTGATGTACAATTGGGATTCAAATCTTGTGGTTTTTATGTACGACGGAATAATGTTTTTTTTGCATTTCCACTTCCTAACATTGAATATAAAAGAACATTGTGGAAGTTGCTTATGTAGCGCCCCCTTTACTTTCAGAAAGGGCACTACGCTAAAGTTAGTGGGAGAATGAGAGAGATAAGTTGCTCTCATTCTTAATTTGTTAAATTTGGCTGTCGCCAAATCTGGATTGTTCTGTGGGTCAGTCTGCGTTCCAGGGATAAAGTTCCATCTCTGGGCGGCAGGTGGTGCCAGAGAGGACCAGGCGGAGCCGCTTCCTCTCAGCAGCCAATTGGAGGAGTTTTCCCTTGCGGGGCATGCTGGGAGGGAGTATTTCTGTAGCGGAGGCCGTTGTTCTAGGTTCTTTACGGGTTCCTGGTTCCAGGTGTGGCACCCACCTTTAGGGTGTGCGCACATCGCGGGCCCCACCACTATGGCCTACCTGGCCTAGGGTCGCGCGCTACGCAGAGTTCCTGACTCTGGGCCCTCCTGGCCCTGGGCAACTGATGCTACCAGAGGGCCCCAGTGACTTACTGGGTCCCCCTTCTATTGAAGAGATCCCAAGCTGTATGCTGTTCAGTGGGGGATCGGCTTGAGGAGAACCCGGAGGCAGGTTATCCAAAAGGGCTTGAACAAACCATCGGGGATCTGGTGACCGTAACACTGACATGTACACTTGCACTGTCAACCCTTGACCTTAGCACAATTTACTGGGAGGATTTGCTCAACTTTTCAGCTTAACCTTGCACTAGGCCTGTGGCAGAGGCCTCAACATTTAACTAGAGCCAAGTCTGTGGCAGAGACTTGTTCCTCCCAGCAACCTTAAAGGGGAGTTCCAGCCAATTTGTATGTTTATTAAAAGTCAGCAGCTACAAAAAGTGTAGCTGCTGGCTTTTAATAAACAGACACTTACCTGCTCCAGTGCTCCAGCAACGCACCGGCCGGGGCTCCGCTCCTCCTCCCCCCTTCCCGGCCGGCGTCTTCATTCTCAGTGTGGGCACCCGGCCGTGACAGCTTTCGGCTTCACGGCCGGGCACCCACTGCGCATGAGCGAGCGGCACTGCGCATGCACGAGCGGCGCGGCCCGGCGCTGCGCCGTGTAATTGGCCAGGAGATCGCCTAGGACCTGTGACGTGTCCTAGGCGATCGCCTACAGCAGCCCCTTCCTGTAGGCGATTAAGCTTAGTCGCCTACAGGAAGGAGGAAGTGGGACAGGAAGTCCCACTCTTCCTGAAGCCCCCACTCCCCCCCCCAAAAAATTACATGCCAAATGTGGCATGTAAGGGGGTGAGGAGTGGGATAAGCGGAAGTTCAAATTTGGATGGAACTCCTCTTTAAGTGGCACTCCGGCTGCCAGGCCTGTGGCAGAGGTCTGTCCGGAGTCCCTTCACCCACTGTGGCTGGTTTGGCAACGTATTGAATGCAACTACAGAATAGCAGAATTGCTTTTCTCTATCCAAGGCCTGATACTGCAAAGTTCCTTTATTTCATCAACCTTTTCTGTCTACCTCAAGTTGATGTTGGTCGTGTTGGGCCGAGAAATAAAGCATTCAGAAAACCTTATCTGCTGATTGGACATTCAATTTCTGCTCTACTCACTACCTTCACCCCTAGACATCACATAGAGGTAACTTAATACGCCGATCCCAAAACAATCAGCGGCTCCTGATGGGGTAGTGCTACACTTAATTACCTGTTGTATGTCTTGCTGAGGAGACTAGACAAAGTTGTTCACAGGGCTGATCACAGTTTGACGCAGATATAGCTTCGAGATCATCGAGATCATGGCCCCATAATCATCCTTATTCCTTCTTAGCACATAAAACTCAATGATTGTACCTTGTTCAGCTTTGTTGGAATAATGTGGAGAAAGTGTTCTTGCTGGAACTGTAATTAATGACGTGATAATAACCTGTAATCGCAGTTTAGGAAGATGTAATAAAAGATGGTACCGTCTGAAGCCTGGATGATGATGGTGGATGTGCCAAGAGGTTCATAGAGAGTCAAGCTCAACGTCCCCGGGGGCTTTGTATGAGCCAATGAACCTGCTCAGGACCACATTAACCCGCACACATTTGAAGACCAATGCTTGTAATGTTAAAGTCAATGAACCGTTCATCCAAGTAGCTTCCTTAGTTCTAATGAGTGTCAGGAACAGACCCCAGCAGTTTAGGGAAGATGTTTTGGAAGCCTGTTCTAGCATGACTAAGCCACTGTGCAAGGAAGTGGCTCCATAAAAAAATGACTTGACTAGTCTGGTGTGGAAGGAACTGGAGTGGCATGCATAAAGCCCTGACTCAAACCCTACTTAAGACACAGAGCCCTGACCACAACACTACTGAACACAGAGCCCTGACCAAAACCCTACTAAACACAGAGCAATGACCTCAACACTACTGAACACCCAACCCTGACCTCAACCCTACCGAACACAGAGCCCTGACCTCAACCCTACCGAACAGAGAGCCCTGACCTCAACCCTACCGAACACAGAGCCCTGACCTCAACCCTACCGAACAGAGAGCCCTGACCTCAACCCTATCGAACACAAAGCCCTGACCTCAACCCTACCGAACAAAGATCCCTGACCTCAACCCTACCGAACACAGAGCCCTGACCTCAACCCTACCGAACAGAGAGCCCTGACCTCAACCCTATCGAACACAGAGCCCTGACCTCAACCCTACCAAACACAAAGCCCTGACCTCAACCCAACTGAACACAGAGCAATGACCTCAACTCTACTGAGCACAGAGCCCTGACCTCAACCTTACCAAACACAGAGCCCTGACCTCAGTCCTACAGAACACAGAGACCTGACCTCAACCCCACTGAACACAGAGCAATGACCTCAACCCTACTGAACACAGAGCCCTGACTTCAACCCTACCGAACAGAGAGCCCTGACCTCAACCCTCCACGAACACAGAGCCCTGACCTCAACCCTACCGAACACAAAGCCCTGACCTCAACCCAACTGAACACAGAGCAATGACCTCAACTCTACAGAACACAGAGACCTGACCTCAACCCTACTGAACACAGAGCAATGACCTCAACCCTACTGAACACAGAGGCCTGACCTCAACCCAACTGAACAAAGAGCCCTGACCTAAACCCTACTGAACACAGAGCCCTGACCTCACTACTGAACACAGAGCCCTGACTTCAACCCTCCTGAACACAGAGCCCTGATTGCAACCCTACTGAACACAGAGCCCTGACCTCAACCCTACTGAACACAGAGCCCTGACCTCAACCCTACTGAACACAGAGCCCTGACCTCAAACCCGACTGAACACAGAGCCCTGACCTCATCTCTACCGAACACAGAGCCATGACCTCAACCCTACTGATTACAGAGCAATGACCTCAACTCTACTGAGCACAGAGCCCTGACCTCAACCCTACCAAACACAGTGCCCTGACCTCAATCCTACAGAACACAGAGACCTGACCTCGACCCCAACTGAACACAAAGCCCTGACCTCAACCCTACTGAACACAGAGCCCTGACCTCAACCCTACTGAACACAGAGCCCTGATCTCAACCCTACTGAACACAGAGCCCTGACCTCAACCCTACTGAACACAGAGCCCTGACTTCAACCCTACTGAACACAGAGACCTGACCTCAACCCTACTGAACACAGAGCGCTGACCTCAACCATACTAAACACAGAGCCCTGAATTTAACCCTACCGAACACAGAGCCCTGATTGCAACCCTACTGAACACAGAGCCCTGACCTCAACCCTACTGAACACAGAGCCCTGACCTTAATAATAAAAATGCCATATATCTATTCCCTATTTTGTAGACACTATAACTTTTGCCCAAACCAATCAATATATGCTTTTTGCTATTTTTTTTTACCAACAATATGTAGAATAATATATATTGGCTTAAACCGATGAAGATTTTTTTATTGGAATACTGACAGTATAAGTCAGAAGCTTGGACTATTCTCAATGGCTTTAATGGCAATAGGAAAGTTGAATCCGATACTTTGCTTTTATTAAAACTTTCATGTACCGTGTCATTCTTCATAAAAGTGGAAATGTGAAAAAAATCTAGTTATAACATGTAATTATAGCAGGATAATACACCAGCTGGATCCTTCCACTGAATGCCTGGTGCACCAACGTAAAGGAGAAGAAGGGACAATTATGCCATATAATTTAATCTCCACTAAGTGGTTTAATGTACTTCCAACAAGCCACTCGTTACTGGGAGGCGGAATGTAAAAATGCAGAAAAATTCACACTGGAATCTTGCAAAAAAATTAAATACAATAGCATGGGTGGTAAATTTTTTTGCATTTTTTCTAAAATGTTTTTGTGACATTACATGGAATTATAGAAGAGTGACGACAAAAAAAAAAAAAAAGACAGAGTGGTCCGTTGAGTCTACCTTTTTATATATTTTTTGTTTGTTTTTTACTTTTGTTGTCTAATTATAGCTCAGTCTTGTTCAACCTTTTCACCAGCGTGGATCCCTTGAAATAATTTTCAGGTCTCGGGGGAACCCTGCTAAAAATGTATAGCTTGATGATCAGTTGTATAAGTTGTTGATATAACAATAAATATAGGGGGAAAGTATTTTTTTGTAGTATTCTCAAAATTATTATGAAGGAAATTATAACGGCAAGATAAAAAAAGGTAAAACAAAATTATAATTTTTTTTAGTGTTTCCTCACATTAGAGGTCAGCAATGAAGACCCTACTAGACATGTGCACTGCCAAAAAAATTCATTTGTTTTCTTTTTCATTTCACTTGTTTTTTTTGTTTGTTTGTTTTTAAAAAAAAATTGTGTCATTCGTAATGATCGCAATTTGAAAATTCGTAAATTCAAAAATAAGAAAGAAAATCCAAAAATAAGCAGGCCCTAAAGCAAGTTAAAGCGGAGTTCCGGCCACAATATTAAATATAAAAACTTTTTAAATATAAATACCCCTGTAATACACAAGCTTAATGTATTCTAGTAAAGTTAGTCTGTAAACTAAGGTCCGTTTTGTTAGGTTGTTACAGCATTTAGACACTTTATAAAATAGAAATTGACTGGGGCCATCTTAAGTGTGGGCATCATGAAGCCAGACTGTATGACTTCCTGGATTTCAGCCTTGCACACCTCGCACATGCTCAGTGCTGCACAAGCAATGTAATGGTTTCAGATCAGGTTTCAATAGCAACGGGAGTGTCAGAGGAAGTTACCGCCCCTTATCTATGCAAACCTCTCCTCCCCTCCTCCCTCCAGGAACCAGTAAATATACGAAATAATTTGTTCCTGTGCAGATATATCTACATAACAAGATGATATATATCTCTTGTTATATATGTGGTGTGTATACATATACCAGACATGTGCACTGTCAATAAATTCATTTTGTTTAGTTCCGTTTCGCATTAGCCGTTATTTCGTATTTTGTGCCCGAAACTCACTTCGGATTCGTACGCTCATAATGAGCACAGCAGGAGTACAGCCACAGGAAGTCAGCACAGAACAGGGATGGTGGGAACCCTTCATGAGGGATTCCCACCATCCCTACACTGAGTTCCCGGGTCTGTACACCAGCTGTGCCCATTATGAGGGGTTCCCACCATCCCTGTGCTGAGTTCCTCCTGCTTCCTTCTTCCCCCAGCACAGCACATTGCCACCATAACATTGCCCACCGTATCGTCCCTGGCACAGCACCCCGCATCGGCCCCGGCACCCCGCATCGGCCCCAGCCCACCGCATCATCCCCGGAACAGCACCCCGCATGGGCCCCGGCACCCCGCATCGTCCCCGGCATAGCACCCCGCATCGGCCCCGGCACAGCACCCCGCATCGGCCCCGGCACAGCACCCTGCATCGTCCCCGGCACCCCGCATCGGCCCCAGCCCACCGCATCATCCCCGGAACAGCACCCCGCATGGGCCCCGGCACCCCGCATCGGCCCCGGCACAGCACCTCGCATCGGCCCCGGCACAGCACCCCGCATCGGCCCCGGCACAGCACCCTGCATCGTCCCCGGCACCCCGCATCGGCCCCAGCCCACCGCATCATCCCCGGCACAGCACCCCGCATCGGCCCCGTCACCCCGCATCGACCCCAGCCCACCGCATCATCCCTGGCACAGCACCCCGCATCGGCCCCAGCCCACCGCATCATCCCCGGCACAGCACCCCGCATCGGCCCCAGCACAGCACCCCGCATCGGCCCCGGCACCCCACATCGGCCCCAGCCCACCGCATCATCCCCAGCACAGCACCCCGCATCGGCCCCGGCACCCCGCATCGGCCCCGGCACAGCACCCCGCATCGGCCCCGGCACAGCACCCCGCATTGGCCCCGGCACAGCCTAGCATGCGTAAATCAGTGAGATACGCCTATTCACGAACGTACGCTTGCCCGTTGCAGTAAAGATACGCCGTTTACGTAAGGCGTTTTCAGGCCTAAAGATATTCCACCAAAAAGATGGCGCAGCCAATGTAAAGTATGGCGTCAAATTTTTTAATTTTTACGTCATTTGCGTAAGTTGTCCGTGAATGGGGCTGGGCGTAATTTACGTTCACGTCGAAACCAATAAGTCTTTGCGGCGTCATTTGGAGCATGCGCACTGGGATATGTCCACGGACGGCGCATGCGCAGTTCGTTCAAAACGTCAATCACGTCGGGTCACGATTCATTAGCATAAAACACGCCCACCTCTTCACAATTTGAATTAGGCGCGCTTAGGCCGGCACATTTACGCTACGCCGCCGTAACTTAGGACGCAAGTGCTTTGTGAACACAGCACTTGCCTCTCTAACTTACGGCGGCGTAGCGTATATGCGATACGCTACGCCTGCCTAACGTTAGGCACGTCTACCTGAATCCAGCTAACTGTATATATATAATGTATATACTCAAGAAAAAGCCGAGTTTTTCAGCACATTTTTTTTGTGCTGAAAATGCCCCCCTCGAGTCACTTTTTTGTGCCTTATCTCCTGGACTTTGGGGACCCGGTACCATAGGTCCCCTGGACCCCAAACTGAGGTACCTACGGCCGGGGAGCACCGATTTTTAAAACCGGGCACCCCTTCCATAGACTCCCATGTTAAATGGTAATTTCTCTGGTGATTTTGGGGACCCGGTACCGGTCGGTCGTAGGTCCCATTGGCCCGAAACTTGGCACACATGTAGCCCCATTTTTCCTCTACAAGTGTGTAAAGTTTGTTGTCTGAGGGACCTACGGCCGGGGAGAACCGATTTTTCAAACCTGGGCACCCCTTCCATAGACTCCCATGTTAAACATCAGTCTAGTCATGGGCACAGTGAGGCATGGGCACGGTGAGACATGGGCACAGTGAGGCATGGGCACAGTGAGGCATGGACACAGTGGAGCATGCACATGGACACAGTGAGGCATGGGCACAGTGAGGCATGGGCACAGTGAAGCATGGGCACAGTGAAGCATGCACATGGACACAGTGAGGCATGGGCACAGTGAGGCATGCACATGGACACAGTGAGGCATGGGCACAGTGAGGCATGGGCACAGTGAGGCATGGGCACAGTGAAGCATGCACATGGACACAGTGAGGCATGGGCACAGTGAGGCATGCACATGGACACAGTGAGGCATGCAGATGGACACCCTAGGCTTATACTCGAGTCAATACGTTTTCCCAGTTTTTTGTGGTAAAATTAGGTGCCTCGGCTTATATTCGGGTCGGCTTATACTCGAGTATATACGGTAATATAGTAGGGAAAGTGGACGGTGAACTAAACTTTGAATGATGAAAATAGCGAGGTGCACCTTTGGTAATTAACCACTTAACGCCCGCCGCACGCCTATTTACGTCCACAGAATGGCACGTACAGGCAGATGGGCGTATATATACTTCCTTGCCTTCTAGCAGGTGGGGGGTCCGATCGGGACCCCCCCGCTACATGCGGCGGTCGGATTTCCGCGGGGAGCAATCCGGGACAACGGCGCGGCTATTCGTTTATAGCCGCCCCGTCGCGATCGCTCCCCGGAGCTGAAGAACGGGGAGAGCCGTATGTAAACACGGCTTCCCCGTGCTTCACTATGGCGCTGCATCAATCGAGCGATCCCTTATATAGGGAGACTCGATCGATGACGTCAGTATTACAGCCACACCCCCCTACAGTTGTAAACACACACTAGGTGAACCCTAACTCCTACAGCGCCCCCTGTGGATAACTCCCAAACTGCAACTGTCATTTTCACGATAAAGAATGCAATTTAAATGCATTTTTTGCTGTGAAAATGACAATGGTCCCAAAAATGTGTCAAAATTGTCCGAAGTGTCCGCCATAATGTCGCAGTCACGAAAAAAATCGATGATCGCCGCAAATAGTAGTAAAAAATAAAAAAAATATAAAAATGCAATAAAACCATCCCCTATTTTGTAAACGCTATAAATTTTGCGCAAACCAATCGATAAACGCTTATTGCGATTTATAATAGGTAGAAGAATACGTATCGGCCTAAACTGAGGAAAAAAAATGTTTTTATATATGTTTTTGGGGGATATTTATTATAGCAAAAAGTAAAAAATATTGCATTTTTTTCAAAATTGTCGCTCTATTTTTGTTTATAGCGCAAAAAATAAAAACCGCAGAGGTGATCAAATACCACCAAAAGAAAGCTCTATTTGTGGGGAAAAAAGGACGCCAATTTTGTTTGGGAGCCACGTCGCACGACCGTGCAATTGTCTGTTAAAGCGACGCAGTGCCGAATCGCAAAACCTGGCTTGGGCATTTAGCTGCCTAAAGGTCCAAAATTGGCGTCCTTGGCTTAAGTGGTTAAACCAAAAATAATCTGTTATATTTTTTTATCCATCGTTAAACATTCTCTCCTGGAAGTCCTTCCATCATGGAGCGATAGGGAAGAGTTAACTGCCGCCTGGCAGCGTCTATTGTCTCCGCCGCAGGATGAAATCAGCCGGCGTATGCTAATCAGAGAGCAGCTAATGTGCACTTCAGTGACCGCTCCGCGGGCCTCCAATATTGGCTGCAATTACCTCTCTTCAGGAGGATAACCTCTTGTTCTAGTGTGTCAAGTGCCGGCCACTGGGTACAGCTAAGAGCCGCTTCCCCCCACACAACACTGCTAACCCTGTGTGGGCCAGGAGGGGGGCAACAAGTAACTCCTACTAAATAAAATATATATATAATAAACTATATAAAAGGAATAAAATATTCATGAGAAATAATGGGAGAAGCAAATAAAGTCGTATTGTAGTAAAACAATTAATGAAAAAATGGTCGCTAACATAAATAAGGAAAAAAAAAAAAAAATAAGTAAATACAAAGAAGTCTTTATTAACCATAAAAAGTAATGGAAACACTGTGTAGCGCCCACCCCAAATCTAGGGGGCGCTATTTCAAATTTGATGAAATCGGTGATGCAGGGTGTTAGTGTGACACCCTGCATCTCCGATCTCGGTAAAGAGCCTCCGGCGGAGGCTCTTTACCACATGATCAGCCGTGTCCAATCACGGCTGATCGCGATGTAAACAGGAAGAGCTGTCGATCGGCTCTTTTTCACTCTCGTCTGTCAGACGCGAGTAGAGGAGAGCCGATCAGCGGCTCTCCTGACAGGGGGGGTTCGCGCTGATTGTTTATCAGCGCAGCCCCCCCTCAGATGCCAACACTGGACCACCAGGGAGTGCCCCCCGGTGCTCAATAGAGCAAAAAAAAAAAAACACCAATAAAAAAAAAAAATTAACACAATCGATGCCAATCAGTGCCCACAAATGGCAATATGGGCACTGGCTGAAATGATGCCCAGCAATGCCATCAGTGCCACCCCTCAGTGTCCATCAGTGCCCCCCAGTGTCCATCAGTGCCACCTCTTAGTGCCCGTCTATGCCCAGTGCCCACCAATCAGTGCCCATCTGTGCCACCCATAAGTACACATTGGGTGTATAGGATTTTACTGTGTTTTTTATTTTGTTTTTTATTTTTTGTGGTTGAACTGGATGGACTTGTGTCTTTTTTCAACCTGACTAACTATTTAACTATGTAACATCAGTGCCACCCATAAGTGCCACCCATGAGTGCCCATCAGTGCCGCCAAAGAGTGCCCAGTGCCACCTATGAGTGCCCATCAGTGCCGCATATGAATGCCCATCAGTGCAGGATACCAGCGCTGCCTATCAGTGCCGCCTATCGGTGCCCATCAGTGCCACCTCATCGGTGCCCATCAGTGCCACCTCATCAGTGCCCATCAGTGCCGCCATATCAGTGCCCATAATTGAAGAAGAAAACGTACTTATTTACAAAAAAAATTAACATAATTTTTTTTTTTCTAAGATTTTCGGTCTTTTTTTAGTTGATGTTAACTATGTAACATCAGTGCCACCCATAAGTGCCACCCATGAGTGCCCATCAGTGCCGCCAAAGAGTGCCCAGTGCCACCTATGAGTGCCCATCAGTGCCGCATATGAATGCCCATCAGTGCAGGATACCAGCGCTGCCTATCAGTGCCGCCTATCGGTGCCCATCAGTGCCACCTCATCGGTGCCCATCAGTGCCACCTCATCAGTGCCCATCAGTGCCGCCATATCAGTGCCCATAATTGAAGAAGAAAACGTACTTATTTACAAAAAAAATTAACATAATTTTTTTTTTTCTAAGATTTTCGGTCTTTTTTTAGTTGATGTTAACTATGTAACATCAGTGCCACCCATAAGTGCCACCCATGAGTGCCCATCAGTGCCGCCAAAGAGTGCCCAGTGCCACCTATGAGTGCCCATCAGTGCCGCATATGAATGCCCATCAGTGCAGGATACCAGCGCTGCCTATCAGTGCCGCCTATCGGTGCCCATCAGTGCCACCTCATCGGTGCCCATCAGTGCCACCTCATCAGTGCCCATCAGTGCCGCCATATCAGTGCCCATAATTGAAGAAGAAAACGTACTTATTTACAAAAAAAATTAACAGAATTTTTTTTTCCCCAAGATTTTCGGTCTTTTTTTAGTTGATGCGCAAAAAATAAAAATCGCAGAGGTGATCAAATACCACCAAAAGAAAGCTCTATTTGTGGGAACAAATAGGTAGATTCAGAGAGAAGTGCCTACAGTTACGGCGGCGTAGCTTAGTGTGTTTAGGCTACGCCGCCGTAAGTTAGCTAGGCAAGTACATGATTCTGAATGTACTTGAGAACTATACGACGGCGTAGCCTAAATCGGCGGGCGTAAGGGCGCCGAATTCAAATGTGTTGGAGGGGGACGTGTTTAATGGCAATGAGGCCTCACCTCACGTTTTTTACGTTTTCTCTTAATGCGCATGTGCCGGGCGCCTACATTTCCCAGTGTGCATTGCGGCTAAGTACGCCGCACGGGCCTATTGATTTTGACGTGGACGTAAACGACGTAAATCCTGATTCGCGGACGACTTACGCAAACGACGTAAAAATTTCGAATCTCGCGGCGGGAACGGCGGCCATACTTTAACATTGTTATTCCACCTAATAGATGGAATAACTTTAGGCCTGCTAAGGCCTAAGGCCCCGTACACACGAGAGGATCCATCCGCTGGAATTGATCCGCGGACCGGCTCCAGCGGATAGATCCCCTGGTGTGTACAATCCAGCGGATCTGTTTCCGCGGATTTTTATCCCCTGGGATGGATTTCAAGCGGATAAAAATTTGAAGACATGCTTTAAAATCGATCCGCTTGAATCCATCCCAACGGATTGATCCGCTGGTCTGTACAGACTCACCGGATCAATCTGTCCGAATGGATCCCCCGCATGCGTCGTAATGATTCGACGCATGCGTGGAATTCCTTATATGACAGCGTCGCGCACGTCGCCGCGTCATCATCGCGGCGACGGCGCGACACGTCATCGCGATGGGATTTTGGCGCGGATTTCGATCCGATGGTGAGTACACTCCATCGGAAACTACTGCGTCGGCCGGGCGTACGTTCGTGAATCGGCGTATCAACTCATTTACATATTCTACGCCGACCGCAATGGAAGCACCACCTAGCGGCCATCCGAAAAATTGCAACCTAAGATAGGACGGCGCAAGCCGTCGTATCTTAGATATGTTTAAGCGTATCTCTGTTAGAGAATACACTTAAACATAAGTCGGCGTAGATTCTGAGTTAGGCCGGCTTATCTACTGATAAGCCGGCCTAACTCTTACTGAATCTACCTAAAAATGATAAAAATTTCATTTGGGTACAGTGTAGCATGACCGCGCAATTGTCATTCAAAGTGCGACAGCGCTGAAAGCTGAAAATTGGCCTGGGCAGGAAGGTGCGTAAGTGCCCGGTATGGAAGTGGTTAATTTTTTCAGTTTGTTTGTGCCCCCCCCCCCAAAAAAAATCTGAGCACCAGCCGCCACTGGTAGAAATTTCTTTGGTTAGATGCTTTAGACAGGAGCCCAATGCAATTCATAACGGAACATACAAGAAATAAAAAATCACGCCCACCGCGATCAAAGTCACCCGCTAACAAGGAGAGCGCCGATGTCCGTGTCAAGTCAAGGAGAGCGCCGATGTCCGTGTCAAGTCAAGGAGAGCGCCGATTTCCGTGTCACACAAAGGTCTCCGATACGTCTTGGATCTCCCCCAGACCCCCTCGGTAGGACGCACGGCTGTTCAGTGCATCATCTCCGCGGCCTTTCCTGACATTTCTCGCTTCATTGCTCATTAGCAGTCCCCGGAAAAGGTTAGCGCTCCCCGGAGCTACGTGTGACAGCTTGAGACCTTCTTTCATTGTCTGCCTAAAACAATGTATCTGCGAGGGAGAACACATCTCCTTATTGATTCCCAACGTATTTGTATCTCCCCGGCGCGGTGGACGGACGCCCCCGGGGAATAGATGAAAAATGGGTCATTCCTAAGAGTGTTAACATGACTCATAGAGATCTATCTTCTACTAAGTATAACGGCGAACGTCAATGGAAGGCCATGAGATCTGCGGCGAGCTGAGGAGGTACATTAATACGTTTTTTGTGCGTCTCGTCCGCCAGGTTCGGAGAAATAGGACAACCGTTTAACCACTTCCCGACCGCCGCATGTAAATGTACGTCCACAGAATGGCACGTACAGGCAAATGGGCGTACCTGTACGTCCTTGCCTTCTAGCGGGTGGGGGGTCCGATCGGGACCCTCCCCGCTACATGCGGCGGTCGGGTTCCCTCGGGGAGAGATCCGGGACGACGGCGCGGCTATTTGTTTATAGCCGCTCCGTCGCGATCGCTCCCCGGAGCTGAAGAACGGGGAGAGCCGTATGTAAACACGGCTTCTCCATGCTTCACTGTGGCGGCGCATCGATCGAGTGATCCCTTTTCTAGGGGAGACTCGATCGATGACGTCAGTCCTACAGCCACACCCCCCTACAGTTGTAAACACACACTAGGTGAACCCTAACTCTTACAGCGCCCCCTGTGGTTACCTCCCAAACTGCAACTGTCATTTCCACAATAAACAATGCAATTTAAATGCATTTTTTGCTGTGAAAATGACAGTGGTCCCAAAAATGTGTCAAAATTGTCCGAAGTGTCCGCCATAATGTCGCAGTCACGAAAAAAAATCGCTGATCGCCGCCATTAGTAGTAAAAAAAAAAAAATTATAAAAATGCAATAAAACTTTCCCCTATTTTGTAAACGATTTTTTTTTACTAAAAATAGGTAGAAGAATACGTATCGGCCTAAACTGAGGAAAAAACTTTTTTTATATATGTTTTATGGGCGATATTTATTATAACAAAAAGTAAAAAATATTGATTTTTTTTCAAAATTGTCGCTCTATTTTTGTTTATAGCGCAAAAAATAAAAACCGCAGAGGTGATCAAATACCACCAAAAGAAAGCTCTATTTGTGGGGGAAAAAAGGACGCCAATTTTGTTTGGGAGCCACGTCGCACGACCGCGCAATTGTCTGTTAAAGCGACGCAGTGACAAATCGCAAAACCTGGCCTGGGCATTTAGCTGCCTAAAGGTCCGGGGCTTAAGTGGTTAAAGGCACCTTCCAGTCACATGTGGAAATTCTCCATCTAATTCAGGCTTGGGTTGCAGCCTAGTTCTAATTTTACTCCTGACATTCATCTGCCCTGTGTGCTAAATCCAGGGCCGTCTTTACCATAGGACAAACAGGGGCAGCTGCCCAGGGCCCTGTCACTGTTGGGGGCCCAAAGCAACCCCCTTTGAAAAAAGTCCGGAGGTCCCTAGGGGCCCAGAGGCCCCCAGGGCCCCAGATGGCAACCCCCTTTTTTTTTTTAAATAAAAAATATATTTTTTTTTAATATATTTTTATTTTTTATTAAAGGGATACATTTTTTTAGGGGTCCCCAGGGCCCCAGATGGCAACCCCCCTTTTTTTATTTATTTTTAAATAAAAAAAATATATTTTTTTAATATATTTTTATTTTATTTTTTATTAAAGGGCCAATTTTTTTTAGAGGTCTGGAGGTCCCCAGGGTCCCGGGTGGCAACCCCCCTTTTTTTATTTATTTTTAAATAAAAAAATATATTTTTTTAATATATTTTTATTTTATTTTTTATTAAAGGGCCATTTTTTTTTTTTAGAGGTCTGGAGGTTCCCAGGGTCCCGGGTGGCAACCCCCCTTTTTTTATTTATTTTTAAATAAAAAAAATATATTTTTTTATATATTTTTATTTTATTTTTTATTAAAAGGCCATTTTTTTTTAGAGGTCTAGAGGTCCCCAAGGCCCCCGGATGACAACCCCCCTTTTTTTATATATTTCTTTATTTCTTTTATTTTTTATATATACGAAGGCATGGCAGCCCTTTCAAATCAATGGGCTGCTGTGCCTGCACAAATGAGGACCGCCAAAACACATGCATGTGAACCAGCCAGGCCCAAAATAAGCTGGAGGGGGGCCCAAAAAAAATGTTTGCCCAGGGCCCAAACCATATTAAAGACGGCCCTGGCTAAATCCATATTGTTGTTGGGTTGCACTTCTGCTCAATGGCCAGGGCAGTCATCACAAATTCTGGGGCCCCCTTACACAGCTTTAGGCATGGCCCCCCTGGAGCAGAGAACCGGGGGGGGGTGCGCTGACGAAAAAACAAGTGTAATCTCTTCTCTCCTGACGCAAGATAATAAGTGGGGGGGGGGGCCTGGGGACCATCGAGCCCCTTACAAGTGTAATGCAAAAACAATTTTTTAAATTAAAAAAAACCGGGAGGGGGGGCTGCGGCCGGGCCTGTAAGGGGCCCTGGGGACCATTGGGCCCCTTACAGGTATAATGCAAAAAATAAATAAACAAAAAAACAATAAAAAAAAAAAGTGAGGGGGCCAGCCGGGACTGTAAGGGGCCCTGGGGACCATCGGGCCCCTTACAGGTGTAATGCAAAAAATAAATGTATAAAAAAATCAAAATAAACGGGAGGGGGCCTGTAAGGCACCTTATAGGTGTAATGCAAAAAAAATATATAAAAAATAAAAAAAATGGGAGGGGGGCCAGCCGGGCCTGTAAGGGGCCCTGGGGACCATCGGGCCCCTTACAGGTGTAATGCAAAAAAAAAAAAACGGGAGGGGGACCAGCCGGGTCCCTTACAAGTGTAATGCAAAAACAATTAAAACATAAGGGGCCCTGGGGACCATTGGGCCCCTTACAGGTGTAATGCAAAAAAATATATATATTAAAACAAAACAAAAAACGTGAGGGGGCAGCCGGCCTGTAAGGGGCCCTGGGGACCAGCCAGGCCCCTTACAAGTGTAAAGCCCCATACACACTATCAGTTTTCCTGATGGTTTTCTCTTCAGGTTTACCAAAACCATCTAATATGAGGTCAAACCTTAAGCGTTTCAATTTGAATGCAATCAGGCAGGTCCTTGTACTACATGGTTTTGGTAAACCTGAAGAGAAAACCATCAGGAAAACTGATAGTGTGTATGGGGCTTTATGCAAAAAAAATGGGAGGGGGCCAGCTGGGCCCCTGGGGACCATCGGGCCCCTTACAGGTGTAATGCCTGTACCCCCTGATGTCGGCCCTGTTAATGGCCCAGGATCTGAGTCCGGGACAATGCAGAGAGAATGTCGCCTGGTTCAGGTATCGCTCTTTCTTAAGCCTCATACACACGATCGGACTTCCATCGGACTTTTCTGTGGATTTTTCTCCGAAGGGGCGTTGTCCGTGAACTTGTTCTGCATACACACGGCAGGACTTTTTCAGCCGACTTTCACCAAATCACGTGTTTCTTTAGCTCTTTACCGCCACCCTGTGGGCAACTTCTGCTATTGATCTTTAGCGTTGGTTCTGAGAATGCGTGTTTTTTACTTTCGACTTGCGTACATGGGAGGAGCCTGTGATACTTATGTACATGGGAGGAGCCTGTGATACTTATGTACATGGGAGGAGCCTGTGATACTTATGTACATGGGAGGAGCCTGTGATACTTATGTACATGGGAGGAGCCTGTGATACTTATGTACATGGGAGGAGACTGTGATACTTATGTACATGGGAGGAGACTGTGATACTCATGTACATGGGAGGAGCCTGTGATACTCATGTACATGGGAGGAGTCTGTGATACTTATGTACATGGGAGGAGCCTGTGATACTTATGTACATGGGAGGAGCCTGTGATACTTATGTACATGGGAGGAGCCTGTGATACTCATGTACATGGGAGGAGCCTGTGATACTTATGTACATGGGAGTAGCCTGTGATACTTATGTACATGGGAGGAGCCTGTGATACTTATGTACATGGGAGGAGCTTGTGATACTTATGTACATGGGAGGAGCCTGTGATACTTATGTACATGGGAGGAGACTGTGATACTTATGTACATGGGAGGAGACTGTGATACTTATGTACATGGGAGGAGCCTGTGATACTTATGTACATGGGAGGAGCCTGTGATACTTATGTACATGGGAGGAGTCTGTGATTCTTATGTACATGGGAGGAGCCTGTGATACTTATGTACATGGGAGGAGCCTGTGATACTTATGTACATGGGAGGAGCCTGTGATACTTATGTACATGGGAGGAGTCTGTGATACTTATGTACATGGGAGGAGCCTGTGATTCTTATGTACATGGGAGGAGATTGTGATACTTATGTACATGGGAGGAGCCTGTGATTCTTATGTACATGGGAGGAGCCTGTGATTCTTATGTACATGGGAGGAGATTGTGATACTTATGTACATGGGAGGAGCCTGTGATACGTATGTACATGGGAGGAGCCTGTGATACTTATGTACATGGGAGGAGTCTGTGATACTTATGTACATGGGAGGAGCCTGTGATACTTATGTACATGGGAGGAGCCTGTGATACTTATGTACATCGGAGGAGCCTGTGATACTTATGTACACAGGAGGAGCTTGTGATACTTATGTACATGGGAGGAGTCTGTGATACTTATGTACATGGGAGGAGTCTGTGATACTTATGTACACGGGAGGAGCCTGTGATACGTATGTACATGGGAGGAGCCTGTGATACTTATGTACATGGGAGGAGCCTGTGATACTTATGTACATGGGAGGAGCATGTGATACTTATGTACATGGGAGGAGCCTGTCATACTTATCTACATGGGAGGAGCCTGTGATACTTATGTACATGGGAGGAGCCTGTGATACTTATGTACATGGGAGGAGCCTGTGATACTTACGTACATGGGAGGAGCCTGTGATACGTATGTACATGGGAGGAGCCTGTGATACTTATGTACATAGGAGGAGCCTGTCATACTTATGTACATGGGAGGAGCCTGTGATACTTATGTACATGGGAGGAGCCTGTGATACTTATGTACATGGGAGGAGCCTGTGATACGTATGTACATGGGAGGAGCCTGTGATACTTATGTACATGGGAGGAGCCTGTGATACTTATGTGGTACTTATGTACATGGGATTTTTTCCTTTTTTATTTGTAATACATTTTCAAAGATTTCAAACAAATTTCTTTCACGTTGTCATTATGAGGGATTGTTTGTAGAATTTTGAGGAAAATAATGAATTTAATCCATTTTGGAATAAGGCTGTAACTAAACAAAATGTGGAAAAAGTGAAGCGCTGTGAATACTTTCCGGATGCCCTGTAGATTGTACACATCGGTTCCTGCCCCCAAGGAGCTTACAATCTAATAGGTGCATTAGAATAAAGATGTAACAATGTTTTGTGCCGGAGCGCTCATCCATGCTGGCTTACCCCTTCAGGCGGATTTAACTACTAGAACAAGAAGCTATAATCAAAAGCTTAGCGACAACACAACTACAAATCTCGCCAATCCGGAAATGTTTATCCCGGACTGTAATTTGCTTTGCTGGAGGAGTTAACCCTTCGTTGACCCGGGTACATCATAAAGGCAGATTAAAATAATGCAGGCATTTAACCCCTCGACCTCCGGAAGGCCATTTTTTGCGATACGGTACTGCGTTATTTTAACTGACAATTGCGCAGTTGTGCGACGTTGTACCTTAAAAAAATTGATGTCCTTTTTTCCCCACAAATACTGTAGAGCTTTCTTTTGGTGGCAGTTGATCAACTCTGTGGTTTTTATTATTATTATTATTATTATAATAACCGAAAAAAGAGCGACAATTAAAAACAAAACAAAAAAAAAAAACAATGGCCCGGATTCAGAAAGAATTGCGCTCTATTTGCGGAGGCGCAGGGCAACGATTTTGCCCTGCGCCCCCGCAAATATTTTGCGCTGCCCTCGATTCACGGAGCAGTAGCTCCGTAAATTGCGAGGGCGCGCTGGCAAAATTGCCCGGCGTAAGCGC
Organism: Rana temporaria; assembly: GCF_905171775.1. Taxonomy (NCBI): domain Eukaryota; kingdom Metazoa; phylum Chordata; class Amphibia; order Anura; family Ranidae; genus Rana; species Rana temporaria. The sequence goes on along the minus strand of NC_053489.1, from coordinate 669,994,970 downwards.
GCGCAATGTAAATGATCCCGCCGGGGGCGGGAATCATTTAAATTAGGCGCGCTCCCGCGCCAAGCGTAGAGCGCATACTCCGTCGGGAAACTTTCCCGACGTGCATTGCGGCAAATGACGTCGCAAGTACGTCATTTGCTTCAAAGTGAACGCGAATGGCGTCCAGCGCCATTCACGATTCACTTATGCAAACGACGTAAAATTCGAACGTCGCGACGCGGGAACGCCGGGTATACGTAACATTGGCTGCCCCTGCTTTTAGAAGGGGCAGCCTTACACTAAACACGCCGTACGGAAACTACGTAACTTGCGTACACAGGGGGCGCGCAACATTGTGAATCGGCGTAAGTATGCAATTTGCATACTATACGCTGACCACAATGGGAGCGCCCCCTAGCGGTCATCGTAAGAATGCAGCCTAAAATCTGCGTGGCATAAGAGCCTTATGCCACGCAGATTTTAGGCTGCAGTCGGCGTAACGAGTTCTCTGAATCAGGAGAACTCGTTATGCCGGCGCAAGTCAGCAATTGCGCTGCGTAACTATGGTTACGCAGGCGCAATTGCTTACTGAATCTGGGCCACTATTTTTTACTTTCTGCTATAAAACATATTCAATACAAAAAATGGCAAAAATCGAATTTCTTCATCAATTTAGGCCAATATGTATTCTGTTACATGTTTTTGGTAAAACAAAATATCCCAATGAGCGTATATTGATTGGTTTGCGCAAAAGTTATAGCGTCTACAAAATAGGGGATAGATTTATGGAATTCTAATATTTTTTTTTGTATACTAGTAATGGTGGCGATCAGCGACTTATAGTGAGACTGCGATGTCTCGGCAGACAATTGGACACTAAGGGCCAGATCCACATACAAATGGACAGGCGCAGCGTATCAGAGATACACTACGCCGCCGTATCTTACCTGGCTTTAAGTCAAATCCTCAACGATTTTGCGCCGTAAGTTACGGCGGCGTAGTGTATTTCTGGCGGCGGAATTCAAATCGGCGGGTAGGGGGCGTGATTCATTTAAATGAAGCGTGTCTCCGCTCCGTTTCGAAATTTCCCGGCGTGCTTTGCGCGAAATGACGTCGCAACAACATCATTTTTTGAACTTAGACGTGAGTTACGTCCTTTCCTATTCACCGACGACTTACGCAAAAAAAAAAATTCGAATTTCGACGCGGGAACGACGGCCATACTTAACATGGCAAGTCTATCTATACGCCGCATAATACCAGCTTTAATTATACACCCGGAAAAGCCGACTAGCGACGATGTAAGAGAATGCGACGACCGCGCGTACCTTCGTGGATCGACGGAAAAAGCTAATTGGCATACCCGACGCGGAAAACGACGCAAACTCCACCCAGCGGGCGCCAAAGTATTGCACCTACGATCCGAAGGCGTACGAAGCCATACGCCTGTCGGATCGAAGCCAAAAGCCGTTGTATCTTGGTTTGAGGATTCAAACTAAAGATACGACGCGGCAAATTTGAAAGTACGCCGGCATACTCTCTTTCTGGATCTGGCCCTAAGTGACACTTTTGACACTTTTTGGCGACCAGTGACACTAATACAGTGATCAGTGACACTGGATGGGAAGGGGTTAAACATCAGGGACAATCAAAGGGTTAAATGTGTGCCTAGCCAGTGTTTATGTGCCCTGTGTTAGCTATTTTTACTAGGGGAAGAGATGTATTTTATTTCCCTGCTTTGCAGGAACACAAAATACATCCCTTCCCCCCTGTAAGAACGGAGATCTGCCTTGTTTACATAGGAAGAGCTCCATTCTGTGTTTTTTAACAATTGGCAGATGCCAGCGGTCATCCAGTGCCAGGCACCCGCAGATAGGCTTCGGCTGTGATTAATCACAGCGCCCCCTAGGCAGAAGAGCTAAATCACGCAGTCCAACTCGCCTTTTAGCATTGGTTCTTGGATCGAGGGTTGGAGTTTATGCCGTGGCTGGTATTGCTCCAACCATCAGTCTTAGAACTTTAGGTGGGAGATCTGTATTGGCCATATCCTTGTTTTTCCCCTCCCTACGTATGTGTTATTATTATATATTTAATCCAGATTTATTGGTTCTTCTCTTTATATCAAAACACTGGAGGTCATGTGACATAGTGGTGTTGAGACTATTTTTTAGTCTCAGCGACAGGGCCGCCATCAGAAATTATGGGGCCCCTTACGCAGCTTCAGTCATGGGCTCCCTGGAGCAGAGAACCGGGGGGGGGGGGGGGGTGCTGCCGTCTGAAATTGAAATTGAGAAGCGGGAGGGGGGGCTGCCGCAAATTAAGAAGCGGAGGGGGCCCTTTACAAATTATTAATAAAAGTTATAAATGAAAAAAAAAAATAATAAAAAAATATATAAAATAAATAAATAAATAAAAAAAAGGTGGGGACCTCTGGGCCCTTTAATAAAAAATAAATAAATAAATTAAACATTTATAAAAAAAAAGAAAAAAAAAGGGGGTTTACCACATGGAGACCTCATGAGCCCTTTAATATATATATATAAATAAATAAAAAAGGAATAAAATAATATAAAAAAAAGAATTTATAAAAAAAGGGGGGTTGCCATCCGGGGCCCTGGGGACCTCTGGGTCCTTTAATAATAATAATTATATATATATATATATATATATAGATATATATATATATATATATATATATATATAAAATAAAAAAATATATAAAAATGTATTTATTTTTTTATAAAAAAAGGGGGTGTTTTCATCCCGGGCCCTGGGGATCTCCGGGCCCCTGGGGACCCCCGTACCCCTAAGAAAAAAAAATGTCCCTTTAATAAAAAATAAAATAAAAATATATTAAAAACAATATATATATTTTTTATAAAAAATAAATAAAAGGGGCCCTGTGGGCCTCCGGGCCCCTGGGGACCTCCGGACCCCTAAAAAAAAAAAAGGATGTTGCCATCCGGGGCCCTGCTGGCCCGGGGCCCGCTACAACAGGGCCAGTTGTACTGGCTTATCAGAGGCCCTGCTCAGCGAGGCTGTGATTGGCTGCCGCTGGCCACGTGATACAACAGTATTCCAATTTGCAGGCTTTTCAATGAGATATTTGCTGCGTGTTCCGGGTTAACTTTTTGAGTCCTGATGGCGTCGCTGATTGATGTTGTATGACTCGACCCACTCTGTTGGTTACCAGATGGAGGTTTGGAGCTCATACTGGAGTGTGACCATTTGCTCCAATCGCTGATCCCGGGATTGTCGACGTGAGGTCAATGCCGGCTCCACCTCCTTTCTTCAATGATTTGTTTCTTAATTCATATGTAACTTATAAATATGGCAATGTAGGGGAGCTGATATATGCCCCAGTTGACGTCTATTCGGACGAAACCCGTTGGACTTGGCTTATTGCTCCCCACATTGCTTTTTATGTTTTGTGATAACAAATTTTATATTTACAGATGTATGCTGGTTTTTATTCAATAAAACCTATTGTTTTTGATCTATACCATGTGGAGGCTTTTTCTCTCTTTATATCTTTCTCGATGAGAGTTTTTTTGGCCTTCCCATCTGGTTGCTCACATTCGGTGTTCCAATTTCACGGTTACCTGCATGACTCCCCGAAGCTGTTCTTTGAGTTGCCTGGGTTCCTAAGATCGTCCTGGAAGTCTGCCGATCCTGGTTTCCTATGCCTGATTGACTCGTTGTCATTTGAGCCTACCACTTCTGGTAAGAGTGTACAGTGGAACCCTGGATTGCGAGTAACGCGTTCAACGAGCGTTTCACAATACAAGCACTGTTTTAAAAAAAATCCTAACTCGGTTTGCAAGTGTTGTCTCGCAAAACAAGCAGGATTCAGGCCAAAGCAGTGTGCAGTACTGCGTTTGGCCTGAGGTGGGGGCGCCAGAGCCGTTCGGGAATGTTCGGAAAGACTCAGAGCCTTTCCGAGGTTTGCCAAGGTCAGCCGAGCTGTCCTTCGGCCTTTCCGGACGTTTCCAAGGCTCTCCGGCGCTCCCCCCACCTCTGGCCGCATGCGGTATTGCATGCCATTGAAGTCAATGCAGAACAAATTATTTTAGTTTCCATTTACTTCAATGGGGAAACTCGCTTTGATATGCGAGTGCTTTGGATTACGAGCATTCTCCTGGAACGGATTATGTAATCCGAGGTTCCACTGTATATCCCACATTTCCAAGAAGATATATTATACTTGATGTCTCACATGTTTGCCTAATTATTGAGCTTCACTTCTCAGCAACAACCATTACAGTTAATGTCGCAGTCACGAAAAAAATCGCTGATCGCCGCCATTAGTAGTAAAAAAATAATAATTAATAAAAATGCAATAAAAATATCTCCTATTTTGTAAACGCTATAAATTTTGCGCAAACCAATCGATAAACGCTTCTTGCGATTTTTATTTTTTTTACCATAAATACCGTATTTATCGGCATATATCGCGCACTTTTTTGCCCTGAAAATCAGGGCAAAATCGTGGGTGCGCGATATACGCCGATACCCGCTTTCCCGCGCCGAGTTTTGAATACTGTGCCGACATATACCGAGCACAGTACACTCGGGTATAGTCGGCCAGTCTCGGCTTCTTCTGCGGTCACGTCCTGGACGTACAGGACGTGAGTGCGACAGTTGCCGAGCCTGCCTGAGTGTACTGCGCTCGGTATATGCTGGCGCAGTATTCAAAACTCGGCGCGGGAAACGAGCGGGGAGGACGCGAGGACGCCGCAGAAGGACGCCGGACCCGCCGAAGAGGACACCAGACCCGCCGAAGAGGACACCGGACCCGCCGCAGAAGGACACCCGAAGCCGCAGAAGGACACCCGAAGCCGCAGAAGGACGCCGGACCCGCCGAAGAGGACACCCGAAGCCACAGAAGGACGCCGGACCCGACGAGGCCGCCGATGGACGCCGCACAAGACACCAAAACTGTAAGTACAAAAATAACTTTTTTTCCACAGGATTTTGGGGTCACTTTAGGGGTGCGCGGTATACGCGGGAGCGCGTTATACCACGATAAATACGGTAGGTAGAAGAATACGTATTGGCCTAAACTGAGGGAAAAAAACGTTTTTTAATATCTTTTTGGGGTATATTTATTATAGCAAAAAGTAAAAAATATTGATTTTTTTTCAAAATTGTCGCTCTATTTTTGTTTATAGCGCAAAAAATAAAAACCGCAGAGGTGGGAAAAAAAGGACGCCAATTTTGTTTGGGAGCCACGTCACACAACCACGCATTTGTCAGTTAAAGAGACGCAGTGCCGAATCGCAAAAACTGGCCAGGTCCTTTACCTGCATAAAGGTCTGGGTCTTTTTTGTCTGGTTTTGAACTCCTCTTGAACAGTTTCAGATTACGGTCACATCGTTGCCAAATCTATCAATCTATACCTGCAAATGGCATCCGATCCGACAAGAAAGTCGTACGACTTCCGATCCGACTTTGCTCTGCGACTTCATGTCCGACTTTGATGTGACTTCAATGAACGGGATCCGACTTTCATGCGACCATACCAGGCTCTTTGAGTCTGGTATGAATCTTCAGGGGGGCCCCTATGCCAAAAAAATGAATGGTGTGGAGTTCCCCCCCAAGACCATACCAGACCGAAGGGTCTTGAGGGAAAACCCCACGCCAATAAGGTTTCTTCCCCCCAAAATCCATACCAGACCCTTATCTGTGCATGCAGTGCGGCAGGTCAGGAACCCCCCCCCGCCCGGATCATACCAGGCAAGCAGGGCCATTTTAATAGCATCATGGGCCCCTGGGCAAAGTAATGCTCTGGGGCATCTAAAATGACGACAGTGCAGGTAAACAGACATCAAGTAGGTAGGAGGCAGACTGCCCCCCCTTTGCATCTATCACTCTCAGTGCCATCATGGGGCCCCCAATTTCAGGGCAGTGTGGACTTAACCACTTTCCGACCGCTGCATGTATATGTACGTCCACAGAATGGCACGTACAGGCAAATGTGCGTACAGGTACGTCCTTGCCTTTCCGCGGGTCGGGGGTCCGATCGGGACCCCCCCCCCCGCTACATGCGGCAGTCGGATTCCCGCGGGGAGCGATCCGGGACGACGGGCGCAGCTATTCGTTTATAGCCGCTCCGTCGCGATCACTCCCCGGAGCTGAAGAACGGGGAGAGCCGTATGTAATCACGTCTTCCCGGGGGGTTCACTGTGGCGGCTGCATCGATCGTGTGATCCCTTTTATAGGGAGACTCGATCGATGACATCAGTCCTACAGCCACACCCCCCTACAGTTGTAAACACACACTAGGGGAACCCTAACTCCTTCAGCGCCCCCTGTGGTTAACTCCCAAACTGCAACTGTCATTTTCACAATAAACAATGCAATTTAAATGCATTTTTTGCTGTGAAAATTACAATGGTCCCAAAAATGTGTCAAAATTGTCCAAAGTGTCCGCCATCATGTCGCAGTCACGAAAAAAATCGCTGATCGCCGCCATTAGTAGTAAAAAAAAAAAAAAATTATAAAAATGCAATAAAACTATCCCCTATTTTGTAAACACTATACATTTTGCGCAAACCAATCGATAAACGCTTATTGCGATTTTTTTTACCAAAAATAGGTAGAAGAATACGTATCGCCCTAAACTGAGGGAAAAAAATTATATATGTTTTTGGGGGATATTTATTATAGCAAAAAGTAAAAAATATAGAATTTTTTTCAAAATTGTCGCTCTATTTTTGTTTATAGCGCAAAAACTAAAAACCGCAGAGGTGATCAAATACCACCAAAAGAAAGCTCTATTTGTGGGGAAAAAAGGACGCCAATTTTGTTTGGGAGCCACGTCACAGACCGCGCAATTGTCTGTTAATGCGACGCAGTGCCAAATCGCAAAACCTGGCCTGGGCATTTAGCTGCCTAAAGTTCCGGGGCTTAAGTGGTTTGGGGAAAGTGCAGGGGCCCTCCCATGCAGCTGGGGCCCCTGGGCAGTGCCCAGGTGTGCCCTCTCATTAAGACAGCCCTGCAGGTAACATGCCCTCAACATGTTGATAGGGACAAGGGCCTCTTCCAGATAATCCTTGGCTGATGTTATGGGGGGTCTGTGGGAGGGGGCCTTTTGGGAATCTGGAAGCCCCCTTTAACAAGGGAGTCCCTAGATCCCGCCCTCCCCCATGTGAATTAGTGTGGGGTACATTGTACCCCTACCCATTCACCAAAAAATAAATAAAAAAATAAAAAATTGTGGTTTTACAAAAAACCAAGAGACGGTTTTTGAAAAGTCTGAAAAATTAAAAAAATGAAGAATGTCCCCTATTATAGCTCAGTGTCTTCTCCCTCTTTTCCCTCTCCCTCCATTCCTTCTCCTGGTTCTTCTCCCTCCGCTTCTGCCTCTGGTTCTTCTCCTTCTGCAGAGACTGGAATACTGGCACAGGGGACAAAGGAGGCACGAGAGTTCAGGTAAGTACTATATCAGGAGGGGGCTGTGTAGAAGCTTAGTGCAACGTTGCTAGCCAAGCCATGTATAACAATTTAAAGCCCTGCCATGCAGGAAAGCTGTCTCCTGATTGGCCACAGAACCTGTGCTTTGGGTGAAACGTGCAAGAGAGGGGACCCAGTGCTGGATCGGAGAGGAGGAGGGCATGACGTCTACAGACTTATGGTGTTTTTTATTCTGATTCTTATCACCTGAATTAGACTTAGTTGACTAATGACCTATAAGTCCCATATTCTAAATCAGGGTTTCCCAACCAGGGTTCCTCCAGAGGTTGTTAGGGGTTCCTTCAGCAATGAGCAATTTCTGCCTCCAAGTGTAAGGGGCAGTGCACTGATCATCACACTAATATAGCCAATCCCAGACGACGTCCGCTTGTGACGAAACGCGTATGGTGGTCTGCGTTCCCAACGTCATTACACCTCTCCATACGGAGATTCTGTGAAACGGGCGACGAACTTAGCGGAGGAGACTTGGAGGAGACGCCGAGAAACGTCGTATTTGTACCCATATACACTGCGCATTTTCTACTTGCTTTTGTAAGTGCAATACAATCTTTTTCATTTAAACTATTTTATCGCAGTATACACTATGGATCTTCTTTTTCTTATTTCTTTGAGATACTATTGATCCGATCGTCTGCATACATCCAGTTTTAACCACGAGTCTTCAGGGAGACGTTAACCACTTAACGACCGCCGCATGTACATATACGTCGGCAGAATGGCACGGACAGGCAGAACGATGTGCCCGTACGTCCCTGCCTAGATGTGGGTCGGGGGTCCGATCGGGACCCCCCCAGTGCATACGGCGGTCGTTAATCGTGTGGGAGCGATCCGGGATCCGTTTCTAGCCGCCCCCTCGCAATCACTCCCCGAAGCTGAAGAACGGGGAGAGCCATATGTAAACACGGCTTCCCCGTTCTTCACTGTGGCTCCGTCATCGAATGTGTCATCCCTTTTATAGGGAGACACAATTGATGATGTCAGACCTACAGCCACACCCCCCTACAGTTGTAAACACACACTAGGTGAAACATAACTCCTTCAGTGCCCCCTGTGGTTAACTCCTAAACTGCAACCGTAATTTTCACAATAAACAATGCAATTTAAATGCCAAAAGTCCCAAAAATGTGTCAAAATTGTCCGAAGTGTCCGCCATAATGTCGCAGTCATTAAAAAAAACGCTGATCGCCGCCATTAGTAGTAAAAAAAATAAAAATAATAAATATGCAATAAAACTATCCCCTATTTTGTAAACGCTATAAATTTTGCGCAAACCATCCGATAAACGCTTATTGCGATTTTTTTTTACCAAAAATATGTAGAATAATACGTATCGCCCTAAACTGAGGAAAACAAATGTTTTTTTTATATATTTTTGGGGGATATTTATTATAGAAAAAAAATATTGCATTTTTTTCTAAATTGTCGCTCTATTTTTGTTTATAGCGCAAAAAATAAAAACCGCAGAGGTGATCAAATACCACCAAAAGAAATCTCTATTTGTGGGAAGAAATGGATGCAAATTTTGTTTCGGTACAACATTGCATGACCGCGCAATTACCAGTTAAAGCAGCGCAGTGCCAAATTGTAAAAACACCTCTGGGCATTTAGCTGCATATTGGTCTTGGCTTAAGTGGTTAAACACCCCAGGCACATACTGACCGCTGTGATTGTGGTCACAGCTTCTGGTAAGGAGACTGCAATAACAACACTTTGGTGTCCCCCCTGGTGGAAGGAGTGTGTACTTTTTGGTTTTACCACACAGTTCAGATATAGGAAGAATTCCCTTGGCTTATGCACATTCAGTTGTGGATTATTGGGATGTTTTGTATTATTTACAGTGGTTTACCACGTTCACTTATTTATGCATTTAACCACTTGCCGCCCGCCAATGACAGATTGACGTCGGCAAAGTGGTTGTAGAATCTTGACCGGACGTCATATGACATCCTCAGGATTCTGAGCCGCTGCGCGCCCCCGAGGGCGCGCATCGCGGCGATCGTTGTTGCAGGGTGTCAGTCTGACACCCCGCAACACCGATCTCGGTAAAGAGTCTCTCACGGAGACTCTTTACCACGTGATCAGCCGTGTCCAATCACGGCTGATCACGATGTAAACAGGAAGAGCCGTTGATGGCTCTTCCTCACTCGCGTCTGACAGACGCGAGTAGAGGAGAGCCGATCGGCGGCTCTCCTGACAGGGGGGGGTTCGCGCTGATTGTTTATCAGCGCAGCCCCCCCTCGGATCGCCACATGGACCACCAGGGAAAGGGCAAAAAAAAAGGGGGCAAAAAAAGTCAAAAAAAAAAAAAAAAAGTCTAAAAAAAAAAAAGATGCCAAAAAAAAGATGCCAATCCGTGCCCACAAATGGGCACTGACTGGCAACATAAGTAAATCAGTGCTGCCCCACAGTGTACATCAGTGCTGCCCCACAGTGTACATCAGTGCCACCCCACAGTGTCCATCAGTGCCACCCCACAGTGCCCATCAGTGCCACCCCACAGTGCCCATCTGTGCCACCCATAAGTGCCGCCCATGAGTGCCCATCTGTGCCGCCTATGAGTGCCCAGTGCCGCCCATGAGTGCCCATCAGTGCCGCCCATGAGTGCCCATCAGTGCCGCCTATGTGTGCCCATCAGTGCCGCCTATGAGTGCCCATCAGTGCTGCATACCAGCGCCGCCAATCAGTGCCACCTCATCTGTGCCCGTCAGTACTACCTCATTGATGTCCATCAGTGCCATCATATCAGTGCCCGTAATTGAAAGAGAAAACGTACTTATTTACAAAAAAAATTACAGAAAAAAATAAAAACGTAATTTTTTTTCAAAATTTTCTGTCTTTTTTTAGTTGTTGCGCAAAAAAAAAATCGCAGAGGTGATCAAATACCACCAAAAGAAAGCTCTATTTGTGGGGAAAAAAGGACGCCAATTTTGTTTGGGTGCAGTGTAGCATGACCGCGCAATTGCCATTCAAAGTGCGACAGTGCTGAAAGCTGAAAATTGGCTTGGGCGGGAAGGTGCGTAAGTGCCCGGTATGGAAGTGGTTAAATAGTGTATTATTTAGTTTCGATTTCATTGTTATTTCATATATGTTTGTTTTTGGAATATTGTTTTTCATTCACGTATTTTGCACATATATGTTGTATATTTTTCCAATTTTTTCATAGAAATTTTGGGTGTCATCAATATAAATTTCTAGCGCTGTCCCTCATATTTAAACACTTTTCTAATTTTGTATCCACAGTTTTTTGGTACTGGCAGCAATTTTCTCAATCACTTGATTTAGTTTAGCGCGGTATTTTTTCCAATTCTTTGGTTTGTTCTTCTAATATATCACGAAGCCCTTTACACATGGGCCAGAATCTCGTCAGGAAAAAACTGTTGTTTTTCCTGACGAGATTCTTGGCAAGAATCTCTTGCCGGCCGAGTGTACAGACACTCCTTTCAAAAGAACCGTGGTTCTTTTGGAAGGCAAGAACACGGTGATGTCATTGCGTACGACGAACGTGCGCTCGTCACATTCGATGCCGTCGCCGCCATCTTGCTGCACCCTACCTATGCCTAGGAAGCTACCGCACATGCGTCAAAGTAATTTCGAGCGTGCGCGGGTTTCCACGGCGACAGGTAAGTATACACACTCTTGGGTTTCTGGGCAGGAAAACACTGCCGAGAATCACGACGAGAAAATAGAGAGTAGGTTCTCCATTTTTCTCGTCTAGATTTTAGGCAGTTTTCTTGACGAGAAACCTGAAAGCTTCTTACATACGCTCGGTTTACTCGGCTTGCTGGTTCTTGCCGAGAAAACCGAGCGTGTGTACGAGGCTTGAGATGTAGATATATAGCTAGATTCAGAAACACTGGCATAACTTTGAGGCATATACGCTACGTCGCCGTAAGTCAGAGAGGCAAGTGCTGTATTCACAAAGCACTTGCCGGCGTAGCGTAAATGGGCCGGCCTAAGCGCGCCTAATTCAAATGTGGAACAGGGGGGCGTGTTTTATTTTAATCACTGGTGACCCAACGTGATTGACGTTTTTAACGAACGGCGCATGCGCCGCCCGTGGACATATCCCAGTGTGCATTGCTCCAAAGTACGCCGCAAGGACGTATTGGTTTCGACGTGAACGTAAATGACGTCCAGCCCCATTCACGGACGACTTACGCAAACGACGTAAAATTTTCAAATTTCGACGCAGGGGAAGACGGCCATACTTAACATTGGCTAGGCCAGCGAATTAGTTCGACTAACTTTACGCCGGAAAAAGCCTTACGCAAACGACGTAAAAAAATGCGCCGGGCGCACGTACGTTTCTGAATCGACGTATCTAGCTCATTTGCATATTCTACACCGAACTCAACGGAAGCGCCACCTAGCGGCCAGCGTAAATATGCACCCTAAGATACGACGGCGTAGGAGACTTACGCCGCTTGTATCTTAGCCTAATTTAAGCGTATCTGGTTTCCAGAATACGCTTAAATTTACGACGGCGTATCTACTGAAAGGTTCAGAATGGCTGATCTAGAATTAGCACCGAAAGACTCAGATATGGGGCCAGATTCACGTAGCGCAGCGGATCTATAGATCCGCTCGATCTACGTGAATTAAGATCCGCTCCCGCAAGTTTGAGAGGCAAGTGGCTAATTCACAAACCACTTACCTCCAAACTTGCGACGGCGGATCCTAAATCCCCCGGCGGAATTCAAATTCCGTGGCTAGGGGAGTGTACTATTTAAATCAGGCGCGTTCCCGCGCCGATTTAAATGCGCATGCGCCGTCCGCGAAATTTCCCGGCGTGCATTGCTCCCACTGACGTCGCTAGGACGTCAGTGGTTTCGACGCTTACATAAACGACGTCCGTCCGTATTCGAGAACGACTTACGCAAACGACGTTAAAAAATTCAAATTCGACGCTGGGAACGCCGGCTATACTTAACATTGGCTGCGCCTGATAAAAGAGGGGGTAAGTATACGACGGGTACGCCGCTACGGAAACGTCGTAAAAAGACTGCGTCGGGTCCGCGTACGTTCGTGAATTTGCGTATCTCGCTGATTTACATATTATTTATCGTAAATCAGCGGGAACGCCCCCGGCGCCATTTTTAAATGGAAAAAAAGATCCGACAGTGTAACACATTGTAACACTGTCAGATCTTAGTCCTATCTATGCGTATCTGATTCTATGAATCAGGCGCATAGATAGGACCAGTGTAAGTCAGAGATACGATGGTGTATCTGTAGATACACCGTCGTATCTCTTTGTGAATCTGGCCCATAAAGTGGAAGGTCTTAGCCTCCGGCAGCATGAAACACAACACAAGCACAATGGTATCGGCAGTCATCCTCTACAAAGGGATGGGTCATAGAGAGGTCAGGCAACTTCCATTGAAGAAAATGGTAATCTCTGCACTTCTCCGTGGCACTAGAGCTGATAGAAGATTCGTGAGAAGGATCAATGAGCATTTTAAAGAAAAGAACCATGCAATAAGAAATACAAAAAAGACATAAGGATCACAAAGAGGGAGCATGCTGCTTATTTAAGAGTAAAAAATAAAAGTAAAACTCCTTCAGTATTGTCTATAGTCTTTTCTTCTTATAATCCTGAGACTGCTGCTAAGAACTGACATTGTGATGTCATCAGCCCCAGTAGAGTCAGAGGGCCATATTCTCAAACAAGTTACGCTGGAGTATCTACTGATACACCGGCGTAAATCGAATTTCCCGCCGGCGTATCATTATTTTGTATTCACAAAACAAGATACGCCGGATTTAGGCTAGGATCCGACTAGTGTAAGTCACTTACACTGTCGGATCCTAAATGTAATTCGCCGCCGGCCGCTAGGTGGCGTTTACGTTCAGGTCTCATTTGTTTATGCAAATGAGCCTGATACGCCGATTCCCGAACGAAATCGCGTCGCGAGACCGTCGCTAACGTCGTTTGCGTAAGCGTAAGGTTACCCCTGCTATATAAGGGGTAACCTTACGCCAGTCCCACGTATGCCATGTTAAGTATGGCGTCGGGTCCGCGTCGTCTTTTCCCGTCGGGTACGTTGTTTTACTAAGTCGTTCTTGAATACGACTTTACGTAAAGTCGCAAAAGTTCTAGCGTCTACAAAATAGGGGATAGAATTATGGCATTTTTATTATTATTATTTTTTTTAATAGTAATGACGGCGATCTGCGATTTTTATCGTGACTGTAACATTGCGACGGACACATCGGACACTTTTGACACTATTTTGGAACCATTGTCATTTATACAGAGATTAGCACTATAAAAATGCACTGGTTACTGTATAAATGTGACTGGCAGGGAAGGGGTTAATACTAGGGGGCGATCAAGGGGTTGTAAAGGAATTTTTTTTCCCCCTAAATATCTTCCTTTCCCTTAGTGCAGTCCTCCTTCACTTACCTCATCCTTCCATTTTGCTTTTAAATGTCCTTATTTCTTCTGAGAAATCCTCACTTCCTGTTCTTCTGTCTGTAACTCCACACAGTAATGCGAGGCTTTCTCCCTGGTGTGGAGTGTCGTGCTCGCCCCCTCCCTTGGACTACAGGAGAGTCAGGACTCCCACTAACACACAGCTCCTTTCTCTATCTGCAACGTAGAGAGCGTCCTGACTCTCCTGTAGTCCAAGGGAGGGGGCGAGCACGACACTCCACACCAGGGAGAAAGCCTCGCATTACTGTGTGGAGTTACAGACAGAAGAACAGGAAGTGAGGATTTCTCAGAAGAAATAAGGACATTTGAAAGCAAAATGGAAGGATGAGGTAAGTGAAGGAGGACTGCACTAAGGTAAAGGAAGATATCTAGGGGAAAAAAATTACCTTTACAACCCATTTAACCACTAGTCGACCAGCCGCCGCAGTTTTACGGCGGCAGGTCGGCTCGGCTGTGCGAAATCACGTAATATAACGTGATTTCACATTTCAGCCCCCTGCTCGCCCCTGGTGCCGACGCGTGTGCCCGGCGGGGGCGATCACCGCCAGGCACCCGTGAACGCTGGTTACAGAGCGGGGACCGGGTGCTGTGTGTGTAAACACACAGCTCCCGGTCCTGTCATGGGGAGAAATGACTGATCGCATGTTCATACAATGTATGAACAGCGATCTGTCATTTCCCCAAGTCAGTCCCACCCCCCCTTCAGTTAGAACACAATTAACCCCTTCCTCACCCCCTAGTGTTAACACCTTCCCTGCCAGTGACATTTTTACAATAATCATTGCATTTTTATAGCACTGATCGCTATAAAAATGACAATGGTGTCAAAAGTGTCCAAAGTGTCCGCCATAATGTCGCAGTTCCGGTAAAAATCGCAGATCGCCGCCATTACTAGTAAAAAAATTAATATTAATAAAAATGCCATAAAACTATCCCCTATTTTGTAGACGCTATAACTTTTGCGCAAACCAATCAATAAACGCTTATTGCGATTTTTAGAAGAATACGTATCGGCCTAAACCGAGGAAAAAATAAGTTTTTTTTTTATATATTTTTGGGGATATTTATTATAGCAAAAAGTTAAAAAATATAGGGCCAGATTCACAGAAAAAGTACGCCGGAGTATCTGTTGATACTCCGGCATACTTTCAAATTTCCCGCGTCGTATCTTTATTTGTGATTCACAAACAAAGATACGACGGCATTTGGCTACGATCCGACAGGCGTACGGCTTCGGATTGTAGGTGTAATACTTCGGCGCCCACTGGGTGGAGATCGCGTCGTTTTCCACGTCGGGTATGCTAATTAGCTGTTTCCGGCGATCCACGAAGGTACGCGCGTTCGTCGCATTCTCTTACGTCGTCGCTAGTCGGCTTTGCGCGTCGCAAAGTTACGGCTGCTATTTAGGTGGTGTAACAATAGACAGCCCATGTTAAAGTATGACCGTCGTTCCCGCGTCGAATTTCAATTATTATTTTTTTTTTGCGTAAGTCGTCCGGAAATACAAAAGTACTTTTACGCACGTCGCTGTTCAAAACATTATGTGGGGGCGACGTCATTTCGCGCAAAGCACGGCGGGAAATTTCAAAACGGAGCATGCGCAGTACGTCTGGCGCTGGAAAGCGCCTCATTTAAATGGTCCCCGCCCCATTTGAATTAGGCGGGCGAATCAAGCACTTACGCTGAAAACTTGCGGCGGTGTAACGTAAACGGGATACGTTACGCCGCGGCGCAGGTACCTGAATCTGGCCCTATAACTTTTGCGCAAACCAATCAATAAACTCTTATTGCGATTTTTAAAAGAATACGTATCGGCCTAAACTGAGGAAAAAAAACGTTTTTTTTATATATTTTTGGGGATATTTATTATAGTAAAAAGTTAAAAAATATATATTTTTTTTCAAAATGGTCGCTCTATTTTTGTTTATAGCGCAAAAATTAAAACTTGTGATCAAATACCACCAAAAGAAAGCTCTATTTGTGTGGGAAAAAGGACGCCAAGTTTGTTTGGGAGCCACGTCGCTTGACCGCGCAGTTGTCAGTTAAAGCGACGGAGTGCCGAATCGCAAAAAGTGGCCCGGCCATTGACCAGCAAAATGGTTCGGGGGTGAAGTGGTTAATATTGTTATGGAATATTTATGAAAAAAATAAAATACAAATCATTTTACTGCTTTAATGGAAAAATGTTTGAACCCTCTCCTGCGTGGCGTCATATACTCTGACTGCGTGCGTTTTTATTTGACGCCCTATGAAAAAAAAAAGAAAATCGCGGAATGTTAATCATTTCTCCTAATCTCTGGCGTAAGATGGTGATGCGGGAAAGCCAAGTAAATCCAGAAGCAGAGAAAGCAGTAGCGGTAATTATTACCAAGATAGCGAGCCGTGCGCCGGGGGAGGAGCCTTTCTAATCAGACTCTTGCAGTGACCTCGTCCGGGCCGATTACAGGGACTTGATCCGGCCCGATAATCATCCATATGTTAGGATTAGACGGGAGACTTTATTTCATTTGAGTTTTTTTCTCTCTCTCTCGTCATCTACCCGCAGCTCTGAAACGGCGCAGTGTTCTGCTGGCTCAGCACGCGGACATCTTTAATCGGTTGGATTCTCTTGCAGATTGCAGAGCCTGGGGCTCAGGGATAGGATATAGAGCAGGTTTGGGAAATAATCCTTACAATGGCGTACTAGGGGGAGAGATTACGTGTTAAGACACAGAGGAGGCTTACACTACAGCCATTGGCCCGGATTCAGGTACGACTTGCGCATTATTTGCGGAGGCACAGGGCAACGATTTTGCCCTGCACCCCCGCAAATAATTTGCGCTGCCCTCGATTCACGGAGCAGTAGCTCCGTAAATTGCGAGGGCGCGCTGGCAAAATTGCCCGGCGTAAGCGCGCGCAATGTAAATGATCCCGCCGGGGGCGGGAATCATTTAAATTAGGCGCGCTCCCGCGCCAAGCGTAGAGCGCATACTCCGTCGGGAAACTTTCCCGACGTGCATTGCGGCAAATGACGTCGCAAGTACGTCATTTGCTTCAAAGTGAACGCGAATGGCGTCCCGCATTCTGCAGGTCTGTCCCGGGCACCTTCACTCTGGGACAATGCAGTGTCCCGGAATGAAACTGACACAGGTCCCAGCATGAACCCCTCAGAGCTTAAGATGTGACACCCCTCCAAACTAGTGAAGAACTACAGGTCCCAGCATAGATCTGTGAAATCTATTAGATCTCACAGGTTCATGCTGGGAGTTTCAAAATTGGGGGGGGGGGGGGGGGGGTCACATCTTTAGATATCATTGGTTCATGCTGGGATTGGTAGTCCTTTACTTTGGGGGGGGGGGGGGTGTGACCTCCCCAAAGTTAAGGACTACAGGTCCCAGCATGAACCCCCCCAGAGCTGAAGATGTGAGACCCCCTGCCCCCCCAAATAGTGAAGAACTACAGGTCCCAGCATAAACCTGTGAAATCTATGGGATCACACCCTTAGATCTCAGGGGGTTCATGCTGGGTGTTGTAGCCCTTCAAATTGGGGGGAGGGGGTCAAATCTTTAGATATTAGGAGTTCATGCTGGGACTTGTAGGATGAACCAGTGAAAACTATGGGGGGTCACAATTTTTTTTTATAAAAAGGTATCTTTTTTTTAGGAAGGGGGGGGGGGGAGGGTGTCCCTGAATGGCAGTTTGGAAATGTGGTCACCCTAGTCGGCAGAATAGAGGCAGCTCTAGGCTTTGTGAGGCCTTAGGCAAAACTTGACATGGGGCCCCCACTCACACCCATGATGGGAAAAACAATTCAAGGACAAGAGCCTCTTCCCCACAACCCTGGCTGGTGGTTGTGGGGGTCTGTGGGCAGGGGGGGCTTATCGGAATCTGGAAGCCCCCTTTAACAAGGTGGCCCCCAGATCCTGCTCTTTAAAGCGGAGTTCCACCCAAAAGTGGAACTTCCGCTTAATCCACTCCTCGCCCCCTTACATGCCACATTTGGCATGTCATTTTCTTGGGGGGGGGAGTGGGGGCTTCAGGAGGAGTGGGACTTCTTATCCCACTTCCTCCTTCCACCCAGGGACCACTAAGGCGATACGTCATATCGTCTTTTAATGGCCTCTCCCTGTAGGCGATCACCTTGGACACGTGACAGGTCCCAGGCAATCGGCTGTCCAATCAGGGAGCGCTGCGCCGTTCATGCATGCGCAGTGGGTGTCCGGCCATGAACCCGGAGGCGTAACGTAAATCGGATATGTTACACTCACGCAAAGATACGCCGATAGATTTTTTTTATCCTCGGGAAGGCTCTGTTAGGCATGCAGGGTTGTTGCTGCTTCTGCCATCCAGGTATATTTTAAGTACAACAGCTTAAAAAAAAAAAGAAAAAGTACAGAGCTCCTGCTGGCTGCGAATGGAAAATATATAAAATATTTAGAAGTAATATTTCATATTCACAATAAGTTGTTAAAATGATTTCCTTAGAAAGACATAAAGATTATTATATACAAAAAATACTATCAGAGATTCTTTCATAATTTATTAACAGGTTTCCTTCTTGGATGTCTGGGACCGGCCGCACACAAGCCAAATTTTCAAAAGGCCGAATAAAATCTGAAAGCTGAACTCTATTCTTTAACCACTTAAGACCCGGACCAATATGCAGGTAAAGGACCTTGCCATTTTTTGCGATTCGGCACTGCGTCGCTTTAACTGACAATTGCGCGGTCATGCGACGTGGCTCCCAAGCAAAATTGGCGTCCTTTTTCCCCCACAAATAGAGCTTTATTTTGGTGGTATTTGCGGTTTTTATTTTTTGCGCTATAAACAAAAATAGAGCGACAATTTTGAAAAAAATGCAATATTGTTTACTTGTTGCTATAATAAATATCCCCAAAAAATATATAAAAAACTTATTTTTTTCCTCAGTTTAGGCCGATACGTATTCTTCTACCTATTTTTGGTAAAAAAATCGCAATAAGCGTTTAACGATTGGTTTGCGCAAAATTTTTAGCGTTTACAAAATAGGGATAGTTTTATGGCATTTTTATTAACATATTTTTTTTTACTAGTAATGGCGGCGATATGCGATTTTTATCGGTACTGCGACATTATGGCGGACACTTTTGACATATTTTTGGGACCATTGGCATTTTTATAGCGATCAGTGCTATAAAAATGCATTGATTATTGAAAATTCAAGCAGATATAATTGTAGCGGATGGTTGCTACTGGTTACTATCATCCACCATGTCACCCTGCTGCTGCCAGACCTTCATCTATCACCTCAGAGACAATGTCATTTGCTTTTGTTTTTGGTTATTTGGGGGATATAACTTGGTTGGGGGAACTGGGTATGGGATGCCCATGATAGAACAGATACTTTGCCATCATTGTTGAAAAATTGTAGACTCATTAGCACTGAGTAAGTCAGGGGTGTCCAAACTTTTTTCAAAGAGGGCCAGACTTGATGAAGTGAACATGCTCGAGGGCCGACCATTTTGCCTGACATTCTTTAAACCATTAAAATTTGGTCTGTTCGTTCGAGCAACTAATACACAACGCCCACCAAGGATTCTCTTGCCTTCGTGGCTGTGTGTGGTGAAGAGATGAGCTCAGGCGTATTATTTGGATATATCGTATTTATCGGCGTATAACACGCACCTTCACTTTAAGAGGGAAGATTCAGGAAAAAAATTAAAATTTTAAATAAAGAACTGTGAAGCAAAATAATGGTCCGTGCCCATCTGCAGACCCCCAATTGCCAGGAATGCAGCACCCACGATTGCTAGGAATGCAGCACCCACCATTGCTAGGAATGCACCTACTATTACCAGGAATGCAGCAATCACCATTGCCAGGAATGCAGCACCTATCATTGCCGGGAATGCAGCACTCACCATTGCCAGGAATGCAGCACCTATCATTGCCGGGAATGCAGCACTCACCATTGCCAGGAATGCAGCACCTATCATTGCTGGGAATGCACTCACCATTGCCAGGAATGCAGCACCTATCATTGCTGGGAATGCACTCACCATTGCCTGGAATGCAGCACCTATCATTGCCGGGAATGCACTCACCATTACCAGGAATGCAGCACCTATCATTGCTGGGAATGCACTCACCATTGCCTGGAATGCAGCACCTATCATTGCCGGGAATGCACTCACCATTACCAGGAATGCAGCACCTATCATTGCCAGGAATTCAGCACTCACCATTACCAGGAATGCAGCACCTATCATTGCCAGGAATGATCAGTGTCTATCTGCAGCAAAGCCATGCCCAAGTGTCCATCTGCAGCCAGCCGTGCCCAAGTGTCCATCTGTCCAAGTGTAAAACCGAGAACCTGCTCGGTAACCTTTTCCCCCTACACACGACCGGGTTTCCCGACAAGAAAAACTTGTGTATGCTCCATGGCAGTGTTTCCCATAGGAAAACTGCCGGGTTAAAAACCGCTGGGAATCCTGGCGGGAAAAAAGAGAGCGCTTTTTTTTTCCCCACCAGTTTTCCTGTCCGGAAAAACTTCGATGGAGCATACATACAGGAAAACCGGTCGTGTGTGCGAGGCATTAGAGTCCATCACTTATCCAGGCATGTCCAAAGTCCGGCCAGCGGCCCAGTTTTGAACGGCCCGTCTGGTTATCTACACATATATATCTTTTGTGGCCCCCCGACAATCTCCCAGCGCCGGGGCCACAAAAGATATGCCGTATTTATCGGCGTATAACACACACTTTTGTGCGTGTTATACGCCAATCCATGCTGCTTGTGGGTTAAGAGGAGCGAGCGCCGCCAAAATAGCCCGAGTCCAGTGTACTGTGTACTCGGCTAGGCTCGGCTCCGCTCGCAGTGACCCAGTCACGCCCAGTCCCGCCATTAGACATGTGTTATGTCCATCATAGAAGCCGGGCCAAGGGGTGGGACTGCGAGAGGAGCCGAGTACAGCCGAATACACAGGACATCCGGCAAAATTTAAAATGAATAAAGCTTAATTTTTGGGCACAGCTGGCTGCAGATGGACACGGGGGCATGGCTGGCTGCAGATGGACACTTGGGCACGGCTGACTGCAGATGGACACTTGGGCACGGCTGGCTGCAGATGGACACTTGGGCACGGCTGGCTGCAGATGGACACTTGGGCACGGCTGGCTGCAGATGGACACTTGGGCACGGCTTTGCTGCAGATAGACACTGATCATTCCCAGCAATGATAGGTGCTGCATTCCTGGTAATGGTGAGTGCATTCCCGGCAATGATAGGTGCTGCATTCCTGGCAATGGTGAGTGCTGCATTCCTGGCAATGGTGGGTGCTGCATTCCTGGTAATGGTGAGTGCTGCATTCCTAGCAATGGTGTGTGCTGCATTCCTAGCAATCGTGGGTGCTGCATTCCTGGCAATTGGGGGTCTGCAGATGGGCACTGACCCTTATTTTGCTTCACAGTTCTTTATTTAAAATCTTAATTTTTTTTCCTGAATCTTCCCTCTTAAAGTGAAGGTGCGTGTTATACGCCGATAAATACGGTGGGCCGGATTCAGAAACAAGATACGACGGCGTATCTCTGAGTCCGGCCGGTCGTATCTATGCGCCTGATTTATAGAATCAGTTACGCATAGATATCCCTAAGATCCGACTGGTGTAAGTGTCTTACACTGTCGTATCTTAGGCTGCATTTCCACGCTGGCCTCTAGGTGGCGCTTCCGTATAGTTACGCGAGGAATATGCTAATTAGGTATTTACGTAGATTCAGAAACGAACGACCGCCCGGCGCTTTTTTTTTACGTCGTTTGCATTCGGCTTTTTCCGGCGTAAAGTTACCTCTGCTATATGAGGGGTATGTGCGGCGTATCCTATGTTAAGTATGGCAGTCGTTCCCGCGTCGTTTTGAAAATTTTACGTCATTTGCGTAAGTCGTTCGCGAATAGGGCTGGACGTAATTTACGTTCACGTCGAAAGCAATGAAGTTTTGCGGCGGATTTTCGAGCATGCGCACTGGGATTTTTCCACGAACGGCGCATGCGCCGTTCATAAAAAACGTAAAATACGTGGGGTCAAGACAAATTGAAATAAAACACACCCCCAACATCCCCATTTGAATTAGGCGGGCTTACGCCGGCCCCCATACGTTACGCTGCTGTAACTTAGGGTGCTAGTTCGTTCTGAATACAGAACTTGCGCCCAAAGTTACAGCGGCTTAACGTATCTAAGATACGTTACCCGGGCCGGATAGATACACCAATGTATCTGAATACGGCCCGGTATATCCAAATAATACACCTGAGCTCATCTCTTCACCACACACAGCCACGAAGGCAAGAGAATCCTTGGTGGGCCGTGTATTAGTTGCTCGAACGAACAGACCAAATTTTAATGGTTTAACCTCCCTAGCGGTATGATTATTTCAGATTTTAGGTGCTGAAAGCGGTACAATTATTTTGCATGGAAATTTGGCGTTTTATACTGTAGGCCTGTAATTCTTAGGAATAACTCACTTAAATCTGACCAAACAAGAGTCTAGTAGGCATCCCGGGTATGACATTTTTTTAAAAACAAAATTATAAATTATAATATAATAAATAATTATAAATAATTATAACAAATAATAATATAATTCTAATAAAAATGATTCAATAATGTAATTAAATCAAAATCACTGACATTTTCTCAGTTGCAGAATTGTCGCTGTCATTACTTTTATTTTTTTATGACGAATTTCCCCACAAATCGCTATCGCACAATTCTGTAAGTGATTATAATTTATTATCGCTGTTTTCTAGCTGATCTAAAACCATTTTTGACATAAAGGGACACTTTTGGTTGCTATGGACAATCTACAGTTTTCAGGCAGAAAAAAAGGTTATTATTATATAAAAGTACATGCATGACACTGGACAGACCACTAGGGACAAGGGGGGTGTGTATTTTTTACATACAGTACTGTAATCTATAAGATTACAGTATACTGTATGTAAGGTGTTTGTTTACCTTTTTGAATTTGGCGCTGTTCTCCGCCCCCGTGCGTCGTAATGTCGCAGGGAATGGAGATCGGCGCAACACAGAGGCACTGTGTGAATCGAGCGAGGTCCAGCTCGCTCACACAGCGCGGTGGCATCGCTGGACCCAGGGACAAGGTAAGTAAACCAAGCCTGAGTCTGACTCGGGGTTACCGATCGCAGCACAGAAATGTAACCCCGAGTCAGACTCGGGAATACCGCCAGGGGGGTTAAAGAATGTCAGGCAAAATGGTCGGCCCTCGAGCATGTTCACTTCATCAAATCTGGCCCTCTTTGAAAAAAGTTTGGACACCCCTCACTTACTCAGTGCTAATGAGTCTAGAAATTTTTCAACAATGATGGCAAAGTATCTGTTCTATCATGGGCATCCCATACCCAGTTTCCCCAACCAAGTTATATCCCCAAAAACAAAAGCAAATGGATGAAGGTCTGGCAGCAGGGTGACATGGTGGATGATAGTAACTAGTAGCAACCATCCGCTAGAATTATATCTGCTTGATAATTGTAAAAATATACTGTTAACCTGACAGAATTCCAGAGCTGTCCAGTTATCGCAACACAAGAAGTGTGTTAGGACAACAAAATATAATGGAGATGCTCCGTAAGCCCCCCTAGGGCAGTAAATGTGTTAGTACTACTTAACACCCCTCGTGTTGAGTAGTACTAACACATTTACTACCCTAGGGGGAGCTACGGTACATAGATACAGAAAAGTGATAATTGTCTCCCTAGGACAGGCAGGATGTTACTGTCAGGATCACTAGGGAAAATAAAAAACAAATGCAGCCAACACATCTAAGAATGGATGGGTTGCAATATAATTAGATTTCCATTCTTGGGTTATATTTTAATTGTAATTTTTGTTTTATATTTTTTATGGAAGCTGTATAGTTCTTGGTTGATTGCTTATTGTTGTACTTTGAATAGCGGCAGATATTGTTTAGAATAGTCTGACTAATAGTCTGACTAATCAATCATATTGTATGTTTTTTTTTTTCTTAGTAATCAATCTAATCTGGAAAACTGCATATTATTTTATTCTTATTCATGAGACATGCACAGCACCCATTCCATCAGTCCCAGAACTCTGGTCTCATGTTTTATATATTTTTTTATTTATTACAGGTACTTATACAGGTACTTATATAGCACTGTCAATTTACTAGGACCAATTTGCCTACCAGCATGTCTTCGGAGTGTGGGAGGAAACCAGAGTACCCAGAGGAAACCCACGCAGGCATAGGGAGCGCATTCAAACTCCAGGCAGGTAGTGCTGTGGTTGGGATTCGAACCAACGACCCTAGTGCTTATTAGAGGGTTAGGGTTAGGGGTAGGGTTAGGGGGTAGGGTTAGGGTTTCCCATTGAAGAATATGGCTAGGACTCATGAATTGGAACAGGGACCTCCCCTAAAGGTCAAAGGTCAGAAGGCAGGTTCCCAGAGGTCACAGGGCGTGGCTGACCCACCCCCACCAAAGTATACCGCCTACCCCAACTAAGTCGGGGAATGAACAAGTCGGGGAATGAACAAGCCGGGGAAAGCTCGTAATCCAAAGTACTCGCATATCAAAGCGAGTTTCCCAATTGAAGTCAATGGAAGCGAAAATAATTTGTTCTGCATTGACTTTGATGGCATGCAATACCGCATGTGGCCAGAGGTGGGGGGGGGCGCTGGAAAGCCTCGGACACGGCCAGAAAGGCCTGAGGACAGTTTGGCTGACCTTAGCAAACCTCAGAAAGACTCAGTTCACGAGCCTTTCTGAGGTTTGCAGAGGTCAGCCAACTGTCCTCGGGCCTTTCAGTGCATTTCCGAATGGCGCTGACTAGCTCCGGCACCCCCCACCTCAGGTCAAATGCGGTACTGCACATCGCTTTGGCCTGAATCCTGCTTGTTTTGCGAGACAACACTCGCAAACCGAGTTAGGATTTTAGGAAATACAGTGCTCGTATTGCAAAACGCTTGTTAACCGGGTTACTTGCAATCTGAGGTTCCACTGTACAAGTACATAGAGATAGGATACACAAACATCCTGTCATATCATAGAAAACATGTACTATACACTATAATACTACAGCGTCACCTGCGGCATAGATAGGTACTGTATAATGCATACAGTGTATATTGTTCAGTTTACATAAGCAACTTTACATTACATGTCGTTGTTCTTCCAACACCCCTTCTCAACAACATGTGCTTTGTCAAATTATATTCAGCTTCTTCTGGAAATAGCTATGCCGTTCCTTCAACAATGGCTTGGTGAGTGCAGCAGCACTCATCTCCTCGGATGGGCAGTATTGAATGTCAATAACACCTTGTTCTTGATTGTCCCTCAGTAGGTGATACTTGATGTCGATGTATTTGGTCCTAGGATTACAAATAAATCAGAAAAAAACAGCGCTTGTAGGATATGGTGCAACAAAAACCCCTAATGGCAATTGTCTGAAGGGTAAATAAAAATACAAATAAAAACAATAGTTTTTCGCAGCAGCTATCACAAAGGTACTAGACCCTAAAGTGTAGAAAAACCATATAAACAGCGCTTTGAATATAAATGAATCAATACACTTTGAGGTCAGGGGCAAGGGCTCTGTTTTCAGTAGGGTGAGGTCAGGGTCCTGTGTTTGGTAGGGTTGAGGTCAGGGCTCTGTGTTTGGTAGGGTTGGGGTCAGGGCTCTGTGTTTGGTAGGGTTGGGGTCAGGGCTCTGTGTTTGGTAGGGTTAAGGTCAGGGCTCTGTGTTTAGTAGGGTTGAGGTGTAGAGCTCTGCATTTGGTAGGGTTGAGGTCAGGGCTCTGTGTTTAGTAGGGTTGAGGCCAGGGCTCTGTGTTTAGTAGGGTTGAGGTCAGGGCTCTGTGTTTAGTAGGGTTGAGGTGTAGAGATCTGTGTTTGGTAGGATTGAGGTCATGGCTCTGTGTTTGGTAGAGTTGAGTTTGGGGCTCTGTGTTTGGTAGGGTTGAGGTTTAGAGCTCTGTGTTTGGTAGGGTTGAGGTCAGGGCTCTGTGTTTGGTGGGGTTGAGGTTGGGGCTCTGTGTTTGGTAGGGTTGAGGTTGGGGCTCTCTGCTCAGTAGTGATGGGGTCAGGGCTTTGTGCTCAGTAGGGTTGAAGTCAAGACTCCTGTGTGCAAGGGGCCATAGAAACAAAGTAGCTATCATATTCTATTATAATAAAGATACAGTAAAAACTAATTTGCAAAATTGCTGCAATTGCAGGAAAGGCTATCAACTCAAAAATACACTGGCCTTTTAAAAAAAAAACATTATTAATACCAAAAACAAAAATGAATTGTAGTTCAAGCTAACATTAAACAGGAAGAAAGGAAGTGAAAAATGAATTTCCCTTTTCCATCAAGCGATACAATATGTAAATGCGGGATATCTCGATTCCTTCAAAAATACAGGGTCATTTGCATACACATTTGTAAATCTTATTAGAGCATTTGCATATAAAACAGCTTTTTTGGGGTTTTAGGTGGTGCTGTAAATTGTTAGTGACAGACTTGTTGCAGCGGCACCACTTCCCCCCGGCAGCGTCTGAAATAGATCACGTTAAATATATTCTGCATTCTTCACTTCCAGTATCTCGTCATTCAGAGTTGGCCCTCTCTAACGAAGGAAGCCTCTCATCACTTTCTAACAGCGATGTCTCTCTTCTAATTTTCCGAGCCGTTGCGTTTGCTTTAATCACAAAGGCTGACCAGGCGAGGGTTTGATCAGCAGTTACTTCTGTGTAATTAATTTCTGTAGCTGCTAATTAGCCCAAACATGTTAATTCCTTCTCTAAAATGATGCTGCCTCTATAAACGGCGAAGAAGAAGAAGAATTCATTTGTGGTATTACCTGTAATAATGAATAGTAATTATGATACGTTTTACTTATGATACAATGACATTATTAAGTGCTTATATGGTAATTCAATGCTCTTTATATAATAGCAGGTTCACTTGCTAGAATTACTTTGCAGAAATATATTATTGAAACACATTGTTGTTCCCCAGAAATTCTTGGAATGCCTTGTTGTGCAATTTGGAAATAGTCGCCATGCTACAGTGAGGTGTTTGATATTCTGGCTCACAGTTAGGCTGATGAGGTGTTCCAAAATAACAGAAATTAATGTCCCTTGTAATTGTTGATGTTCTGCTTCCATAAGTTCATAATAAAATTAATTTAAAATGTCTATATTAGGAAGGTCATAGATAGAAAGGCCCGGATTTACATACATCGGCGCATATTTATGCCGCTGTAGCGTATCTTTTTTACGCTACGCCGACGCAGTGCAGAGAGGCAAGCACCGAATTTCACAAAGCACTTGCCACCAAATCTGCATTGTGTTTCTTACGTGTAAGTTGTCATAAGTGGAAGTGGGCGTGAGCCATGCAAATGAGGCGTGACCCCATGCAAATGATGGGCTGAGCACCATAAAGCTTCTCCCTAAGATACGCCTGATCACTGCCTACGACGTGAACGCAACCTATGCCTAGTCATATTCACGTACAACGTAAACGACAAAAGGTACAACGGCTTGTGTTCCCTGGTCGACACCTTTGTATGGGTTGCGCCTCATATATGGGGAATAACTTTACGCCGGATGTACGACTTATGCAAACCGCGTATATTATGCGCCGGGCTCAAGTACGTTCGTGAATCGACGCATCTCCCTCATTTTTATATTTGAATAGGAAATCAATGGGAGCGCCACATGCGTCCAGCGTAAATATGCGCCCAGGATACGCCGGCGTAGGCAAGTTATGTCGGTCAGATGAAGCCTATTTTTAGGCGTATCTCAGTTTATGGGCACGGCGCATTGATACGACGGCGCATACTTACACTTACGGGGCGTATCAGGAGATACGTCGGCGTAAGTGCTTTGTGAATCCGGGCAATTGTTGTTCCCCCGGAATTCTTGGAATGCCTTGTTGTGCAATTTGGAAATAGTCGCCATGTTCTACAGTGAGGTATTTGATATTCTGGCTCAGAGTTAGGCTGATGAGGTGTTCCAAAATAACAGAAATTAATGTCCCTTGTAATTGTTGATGTTCTGCTTCCATAAGAAAATTAATTAAAAATGTCTATATTAGGGAGGTCCTACAGTAGATAGAAACTGTCTAGAACTGGAGCAAAAACGTCTCCCATTTAACCAAGAAGTAATGCCGCGTACACACCACCGTTTTTCGGGTTCTAAAAAATGAAGTTTTTAAGGGTCTAGAAAAAAATAAGTTTTTTTTCAACCCGATCATTAAAACGGCCTTGCCTACACACGATCGTGAAAAAAAATGCTCTAGCAAAGCGCGGTGACGTACAACACGTACGACGGCACTATAAAGGGGAAGTTCCATGCAGATGACGTCACCCTTTGGGCTGCTTTAGCTGATTCCGTGTTAGTAAAAGACGATTTGCGCTTTTCTGTCTGTTACAGCGTGATGAATGTGCTTACTCCATTACGAACGCTAGTTTTACCAGAACGAGCGCTCCTGTCTCATAACTTGCTTCTGAGCATGCACGTTTTTTTACGTTGTTAAAGCCCACACACGACCATTTTTTACAACCTTAAAAATGACAACGTTAAAAACGTCGTGAAAAAATAGAGCATGTTCGAAATTTTTAATGCCCATTTTTTTAGATTGTGAAAAATGCTCTGGAGCCCACACACAATCGTTTTTAATGACATTAAAAAAAAAACATCATTTTTTAGAACCCGAAAAACCCGTTGTGTGTACGCGGCATAAAAGTCTCCCATTTGACCAAGAAGTTCGGACATTTAGGGCTTTCAGCTTGGATGACCATGACTGTCAGGGTCTGGATCTGAACCCTTGACCTCTGTGGTGTCTCTACTTCAGTGGCGGCTGGTGCTCCAAATTTTTGGGATAGCCCATCAAGCGCAGCCACTGTGCCCATCAAACGCAGCCACTGTACCCATAAATTCCCGCCACTGTGCCATCAAACGCAGCTACTGTAACCATGAATTGTTGCCAATGTGCCCATCAATTGCTGCCAGTGTGCTCCATCAATTGCTACCGGTGTGCCCCATCAATTGCTGCCAGTGTGCCCCATCAATTGCCGCCAGTGTGCCCCATCAATTGCTGCCAGTGTGCTCCATCAAATGCTGCCAGTGTGCCACCCCACCCGGAACTTACCGTCCTGCCGGCCTGCAGGCCGTTGAACACTTTCTTGCTAAGCAGGACTCTCCGGGGTTACCAAATGGTTATATACTTGAATGTCTTGGGTTTATTCTCCCTCCTGAGCTCTTAATGGATGCACCGCCACTGTTCTACTTGTTGAGCCACCTGAAATGCTGAACAACTCCTTGTCTGAACCCTTGGACAATCTTGCCTTGTCTCTAGTTTTGGGTGAACCTTGAACTCTTTGTTCCTCCCATCTACTTCCTGATTAAAGCCATGTCTCTGCACTCTGTTTGCCAGATAATTGTGCTCTCTCCAATATCATGCTTGTTTGCATACCTGAAGCTGTCCTTATCGCCACTACCAATTGTTATTGTCCTCAATCTATGCTTATGCTTATGCTTATCCTCAATCTACGCTTCTGCTTTATCTCAACCTGCAACCTTTGGTTATCAACCTTTGGCTTGCTTACTGACGACACTTCTGCTTGATTCCTACCTACCCTACCTACCATATCTGCTACTGGAACATGACTGGCTCACCTCCAGGTGGGGCGATCCTGAGGACCGCAAACTGGTTCCAACATGCAGCAAAACCCATCTCCACCCATCGCACCTCAGGTGAGCCCACATCATCCTTTAGGGTAACCGGCTGGATTACCTATCCTGCTGGTCAGTGAGAGTCTCTCTACTGTTATAGCTACTGGTCTCTGAGCCTGACCCTGACAATGATGGCTTCTAGTTGTCAATGGTTGCTAAGGAAGTAGTGGTTGCAAGCACCCACCGCATCCTTGCCAGCTACTGACTTCACCCCTCCCATTAATTTAAATAATGGAATCCCTGGTTATTTAAGGTTCCTTGGTATAACCAAGAAAGCACTAAAACCTCTGTAGTGTATCAATGTACCTTTACTAAATAAAATGCAGTGCATACAATTCTTGCAAAGACAATACAAAACTTACAAAATATTAAAGATATACACACAACCACATGCATATGCTACCTAAACTACCTACATTTTCTTCTGGTACAGACCTTCCTTGTTGTTATGTCAATATGGATTCCCCCTGTCAGTTTATGCTGCTGTCCTTTTGTTTGGAAGGTTTAGGTAGACAATCCCACATGGGCATATCCTTTTCTGCTTTAGTTTATATGGGCGAACATTTCCCAACTTTTAGGGTCGATACTGCTGTATCATGCATAGGTCATACTGTACATGTCAAAAGCTCAAGCTATTGGCTACCTGAATGCGTCGTATAACCAGAATTCCTGTAAGAACAATAGAAGCTTCTAACTGCCAACTGACATTTTGCCCAACACACAGCAATAGCAATAAAGCTGTCATTCAGCAATTGGTGTCATCAGGTGAAGGTCGTCTAGGGTTTCCTTTCTATGGCATCATAACTTACAAGAACATTTTTTATATAAAGGATTTGGCAAGGTGCCTCCTATGTTGGTGAGGATTGTAAGAGGCTGTGGGAAGGGGGCTTATTGGAATCTGAAAATCCCCTTTAACAAAAATGGAGTAGCCAAGTTAATGATCCCCAAGTTAATGAGTAAGGAGTACATAGCAGCTCATACTAAAAGGACATGGCATACAAGTAAGCTGTTTTGCTTACCCAACAGAATAAAATAATATGCGTCTAAGAACGTGCATTTACGTGCTTACGCATTTAAACACATGTATACGCGTTTGTAAGCATGTTAATGAAGTATAAACTAAAAAAAAATTATGTACGAATACGCGATTCCGGGCTCCCGATCAGAGGATGTAGCCGGAGACTGGCTGGTAAATAGAGATTATGCGCTATATGAGCGTTCATTTTGTAAGCGCATGGTGTTGAGTTTTTTTTGTATAATAAACTTGTGAAAGTTTTATGCTATATATACTGGGGTGGATTCAGGTAGGGGCGCGCACTACTACGGAGGCGCAGCGTACCGTTTTTACGCTATGCCTCCGTAAATTACTTGAGCTACGCTTCATTCACGAAGCATTTGCTCCGTAATTTGCGGGGGCGTTGCGTAAAAGTGTCCGGCGTAAGCGCGCGTAATTTAAATGATCCGTAGGGGGCGTGGATCATTTAAATTAGGCGTGTTACCGCGCCGAACGTAGTGCGCATGCTCCGTCGGGAAACTTTCCCGACGTGCATTGCGGTAAATGACGTCGCAAGGACGTCATTTGCTTCGACGGGAACGTAAATGGCGTCCAGCGCCATTCACGATCCACTTACGCAAACGACGCAAATTTCGAAAAACGCGACGCGGGAACGACGTCCATACTTAGCATTGGCTGCGCCTCCTAATAGCAGGAGCAGCCTTACGACGGAAGCGCCGTATGCAAACGACGTAAAACTCGAACGCCGGGCACGCGTACGGTTGTGAATCGGCGCGAGTATGCAATTTGCATACTCTACGCTGACCACTACGGGTGCGCCACCTAGCGGCCAGCGTCAGAATGCAGCCTAAGATACGACGGCATAAGAGCCTTATGCCAGTCATATCTTAGGCTACAGTTGGCGTATCGAGCTTCCTGAATACAGAAAGTCGATACGCCGGCGCTACTTAGCAATTACGCTGCGTATCTATGGATATGCAGGCGTAATTGCTACCTGAATCTACCCCACTGTTTCCTCCTTTAAAACCCTTTAACCCCTTAAAGAGTAGTTACAATGTTTCATTGTAACAACAACTCTAAAACAGCTTAAACTCTTCTGGGAAGGCCGTCCACAAGGTCTAGGAGTGTGTCTATGGGAATGTTTGACCATTCTTCCAGAAGCGCATTTGTGAGGTCAGGCACTGATGTTGTATGAGAAGGCCTGGCTCGCATTCTCCGCTCTAATTCAGCCTAAAGGTGTTCTATAGGGTTAAGGTCAGGACTCTGTGCAGGCCAGTTAAGTTCCTCCACCCTAAACTCGCTCATCCATGTGTTTAAGGACCTTGCTTTGTGCACTGGTGCGCAGTCATGTTGGAACAGGAAGGGGCCGTCCCCAAACTGTTCCTACAAAGTTGGGAGCATGAAATTGTCCAAAATGTCTTGGTATGCTGAGGCCTTAAGAGTTCCCTTCACTGGAACTAAGGGGCCAAGCCCAACCCCTGAGAAACATTCCCACACCATAATCCCCCCTCCACCAGTCAAGTTCCTCTGCCGCAAACTCTCTAATCCATGTCTTTATGGACCTTGCTTTGTGCACTGGTCCAAATCATTTGGTGGAGGGGGGATTATGGTGTGGGGTTGTTTTTCAGGGGTTGGGCTTGGCCCCCTAGTTCCAGTGAAGGGAACTCTTAAGGCGTCAGCATACCAAGACATTTTGGACAATTTCAGGCTGCCAAGTTTGGGGACGGCCCCTTCCTGTTCCAACATGACTGCACACCAGTGCACAAAGCAAGGTCCATAAAGACATGGATGAGTGAGTTTGGGGAGGAGGAACCTGTCCGGCCTGCACAGAGTCCTGACCTCAAACCCATAGAACACCTTTGGGATAATTTAGAGTGGAGAATGCGAACCAGGCGTTCTTATCCAACATCAGTGCCTGACCTCACAAATTCCCATAGACACACTCCTAAACCTTGTGGACAGCCTTCCCAGAAGAGCTGAAGCTGTTATAGCTGCAAAGGGCGGAGCCAACTCAATATTGAACCCTACAGACTAAGACTGGGATGCCATTAAAGTTCATGTGGGTGTAAAGGCAGGCGTCCCAATACTTTTGGTAATATAGGGCCAGATTCACGTCCGATCACGTATATCTTTGTGCGGGCGTAACATATCTGATTTATGTTACGCCTCCGCAACTTAGACGGGCAAGTGCTGTATTCTCAAAGCACTTGCTCCGTAAATTGCGGCGGAGTAGTGTAAATCGGCCGGCGTAAGCCCGCCTAATTCAAATTTGGAACAAGGGGGCGTGTTTTATGTAAATGTTGTGTGACCCGACGTGATTGACGTTTTTCCCGAACGGCGCATGCGCCGTCCGTGGAATTTCCCAGTGTGCATTGCTCCAAAATACGCCGCAAGGACGTCATTGGTTTCGACGTGAACGTAAATGACGTCCAGCCCCATTCACAGACGACGTACGCAAACAACGTAACTTTTTCAAATTTCGACGCGGGAACGACGGCCATATTTAACATTGTTACGCCGCACTTACGCCACCATATAGCAGGGGTAACTATACGCCAGGAAAAGCCTAACATAAACAGCGTAACTTTACTGCGTCGGCTGGGCGTACATTCGGGAATTCGCGTATCTAGCTAATTTGCATACTCGACACGGAATTCGACGGAAGAGCCACCTAGCGGCCAGCGTAAATATGCAGTTACGATCCGACGGCGTAAGAGACTTACGTCTGTCGGATCTAACAGATATCTATGCGTAACTGATTCTAAGAATCAGGCGCATAGATACGACGGCACAATGCAGAGATATGACGGCGTATCTGGAGATACGCCGTCGTATCTCCACTGAGAATCTGGCCCATAGTGTGCAGTTGGCGGGAAGTGTGCAAAAAAATAATGCAAAGATGGGTCTGGCAGTGAAGGGGTTAAGGAACACAAGGGCCACACATAAGGGAAACACTGAGGAAAAGGTCAAGTTGACAAAAACAAACATATAAGCCAACATGCCAATCCTGATGCCATTTACATAAGAACATTTGGACCCCCCACCTACACCCCTGAGAGCCTCTCCGCAAATGTTCGAGGATTCTGCTCATATTTTATAAGTCTCAGCCGAAGCCACACAAGGAACTGTAATTACTGCGTCTGGATCAAATAAAGAGCAAGAAATTTCTCTTTATCGGAATTATATTCATTTCTAGAGAGCTACACAATGGTGGCTCATTTTTTATGTTTGCTTTTTTTTTACAAAAGATTTTATTTCTTTTATGAAGGCAACAAAATGATATTCTGGGATTCCTCTCCATAATTAATGGCGGTGGTGTCTAATTGGATAAAAATGTATCTGATCACGTTTGATGGAGACGTCTAGATATTAATAAAAGATGAATTGAGCTGGTCACTGGGGGATTTTGTCTTCATTGCCAGGTTGTTTGTACGGGGTCATTAAAATCGTGCTGATGGTGGTAACTGAGGTTGAGCCGAACATACCTGGGTTTGGTTCTAGGCAGGTTTGGTGAACATGGCTAAAGTTTGGGTGCCAAATTCCAACCATACCAAACTTTATAGGAGCTGAATGTTAGACAATATTAACCACTTACCGTCCGCGCTATACCCAAATGACGGCTACAGCGCGGACCTGAATTTCCAGGTACTAAGTTTAATGTTAGCATAGTGCTAGAGGTAAGGTTAGCATAGTGCTAGGGTAAGCATAGTGCTAGAGTTAGTGTTAGCATAGTGCCAGGGTAAGCATAGTGCTAGGGTTAGGGTTAGCATAGTGCTAGGGATAATGTTAGCATAGTCCTAGGGTTAGGGTTAGCATAGTGCTAGGGTTAGGGTTAGCATAGTGCTAGGGTAAGCATAGTGCTAGGGATAATGTTAGCATAGTCCTAGGGTTAGGGTTAGCATAGTGCTAGGGTTAAGGTTAGCATAGTGCTAGGGATAATGTTAGCACAGTCCTAGGGTTAGGGTTAGCATAGTGCTAGGGTTAAGGTTAGCATAGTGCTAGGGATAATGTTAGCATAGTCCTAGGGTTAGGGTTAGCATAGTGCTAGGGTTAGGGTTAGCATAGTGCTAGGGTTAGGGTTAGCATAGTCCTAGGGTTAAGGTTAGCATAGTGCTAGGGATAATGTTAGCATAGTCCTAGGGTTAAGGTTAGCATAGTGCTAGGGTTAGGGTTAGCATAGTGCTAGAGATAATGTTAGCATAGTCCTATGGTTAGGGTTAGCATAGTGCTAGGGTAAGCATAGTGCTAGGGATAATGTTAGCATAGTCCTATGGTTAGGGTTAGCATAGTTCTAGGGTTAGGGTTAGCATAGTGCTAGGGATAATGTTAGCATAGTTCTAGGGTTAGGGTTAGCATAGTGCTAGGGTTAAGGTTAGCATAGTGCTAGGGTTAGGGTTAGCATAGTGCTAGGGTTAAGGTTAGCATAGTGCTAGAGATAATGTTATCATAGTCCTATGGTTAGGGTTAGCATAGTTCTAGGGTTAGGGTTAGCATAGTGCTAGGGATAATGTTAGCATAGTTCTAGGGTTAGGGTTAGCATAGTGCTAGGGTTAGGGTTAGCATAGTGCTAGGGATAATGTTAGCATAGTCCTATGGTTAGGGTTAGCATAGTGCTAGGGTTAAGGTTAGAATAGTGATAGGGTTAGCATAATGTTAGGGTTAATGTTAGCATAGTGCTAGGGTTAAGTTTAGCATAGGGTTAGGGTTAGCATAGTGCTAGGGTTAGCATAGTGCTAGGGTTAAGGTTAGCATTAGGGTTGTCCCGATACTAGTACCGATACAGAGCATTTGCGCGAGTACTCGCGCAAATGCTCCTGATGCCTGATTCGATACCTGGGAGAGAGAGGCAGCGTGTAATGCCTGTGCCCCTGTATAATGCTCAGACGGCGGCCATCCAGTGTACAAAAGCCGTGCCTCCTCCTCGTCTGTGATAATCCCACGGTCCCGGTCCGAAGCTTTGTAACCGGGACCGTGGGATTCGCGGACCCGAGCGCCGCTAGAGTCCGGCGATCGGTCCCCAGGGCTGAAGAACGGGGAGAGCCGTATGTAAATACGGCTTCCCCGTGCTTCACTGTGGCGCTGTCATCGATTGTGTGTTCCCTTATATAGGGATGCACAATCAATGACATCAGACCTACAGCCACACCCCCCTACAGTTGTAAACACACTTCAGGGAACACATAACCCCTTCAGCGCCCCCTTGTGGTTAACTCCCAAACTGCAACTGTCATTTCCACAATAAACAATGCATTTTAAATGCATTTT
Organism: Rana temporaria; assembly: GCF_905171775.1. Lineage (NCBI taxonomy): Eukaryota > Metazoa > Chordata > Amphibia > Anura > Ranidae > Rana > Rana temporaria. The sequence goes on along the minus strand of NC_053489.1, from coordinate 669,959,091 downwards.
TTGCTGTGAAAATGACAATGGTCCCAAAAATGTGTCAAAATTGTCTGAAGTGTCCGCCATAATGTCGCAGTCATGAAAAAAATCGCTGATTGACGCCATTAGTAGTAAAAAAATAATAATTTATAAAAATGCAATAAAACTATCCCCTATTTTGTAAACGCTATAAATTTTGCGCAAACCAATCGATAAACGCTTATTGCGATTTTTTTACCAAAAATATGTAGAAGAATACGTATCGGCCTAAACTATGGAAAAAAAACGTTTTTTTATATGTTTTGGGGGATATTTATTATAGCAAAAAGTAAAAAATATTGCATTTTTTTCAAAATTGTCGCTCTATTTTTGTTTATAGCGCAAAAAATAAAAACCACAGAGGTGATCAAATACCACCAAAAGAAAGCTCTATTTGTGAGAAAAAAGGACGTCAATTTTGTTTGGGAGCCACGTCGCACGACCGCGCAATTGTCAGTTAAAGCGATGCAGTGCCCAATCGCAAAAAGGGGCAAGGTCTTTTACCTGCATTTTGGTCCGGGTCTTAAGTGGTTAACAAATTCCATACAAGCTATTTAGCACTAAAAAATGATACTATTATGCATTCCCTCTTGTATTGGTGGAACCAAGAGACGGTGCTCGGGGGTGGGTAGGGGGCAAAGACAAGGGGTGATTCATAAATGGAAAAGGGGGTGATGAACATGCCACCCTCTTCCTGAATCATACAATTCCACATACCCCTAACACATGGGGTACCTTCTCAGGGGCATCCCCCTGGTAAAGCATATTGTCCCTAAAAAATGGAAAAACGCATGTAAAGAGAGCTTGGGAGTTGCACACCCCAAGGAATATTTTTTTCGTGACATGGTGTATTTGTCAAAGGAGATGAAAATATAATAATATCAAATCATTTATTTTATTTATTCAATGAATCAAGATACAAATTAATTGAATTCTTAAAATTATAAACTCTGGTTACAGGCAGTCTAAAAAAATGTACCAACAATGTTAAAAAAAAATAGTCAACAATACACTACATTGTGTGCAATTATTAGATTGACATCCATATGAGTACCCGACGTGTTTCGACCAATACTGTCACGGTCTTCTTCAAGGGGATTTATACTCTGGATGAGATATATCAGAAAAGTATTTTGATTCTGACACTCTAACAAAATACTAGCATCTGTTATACATAAATAGAGTTATATTTATCATTCAAAAATGTTTATTCGGAACATGACACATAACCAGAGATTGTGGATACAAAATATAATGATCCTGGAATCTTCATTGGCGACCCCCACTCCTCCAAGTGGAAACCAACCAAAAAATTGTCCCTAAGTTGATGAAGACAGTGGCTTCTTCTCCACAACCCTGGTCCAGTAATTGATGTTGCGGCTGTCTGTAGGCTTATCATGGATGGTGATATGTCCTCTGGAAGCCCCCTTTAACCAAAAAGGGGGCACCCAAACACTGCCCCCCCCCTCATGGCACCCAATCTCTGCCCCCCTCATGGCACCCAAACACTGCCGCCCCCCCCCCTCAAGGCACCCAAACACTGCCCCCCCTTTCCAACACATTTTATAGAAGTGTATATATCAGATAAAAAAAGTGAGACATTTGAGAAGGAAAGACAGATTTGCTTTTTAACCACTTCCCGCCCGGTCAATAGCAAATTGACGTCCGGGAGGTGGTTCTGTTATCCTGACTGGACGTCTATTGACATCCAGCAGGATAACATGCCGGTGCGCGCAGCGCGGCGGTCGGTGATGCCACGATCGGTGACCCTGCATCTCCGATCTCGGTAAAGAGCCTCTGGTGGAGGCTCTTTACCATGTGATCAGCCGTGTCCAACCACGGCTGATCACGATGTAAACAGGAAGAGCCGTTGGTCGGCTCTTCCTCACTCGTGTCTGACAGACGCGAGTAGAGGAGAGCTGATAGGCGGCTCTTCTGACAGGGGGGTTTTGCGCTGATTATTTATCAGCGCAGCCCCCCCACGGATGCCCACACTGGACCACCAGGGAAGCCCCAAGCATGTGGATGGCCAGGTACATCCCCCATGGCCATCCACACATGCAAATTGATGCCAAACATGTGCCAATCAGTGCCCACAAATGGGCACTGATTGGCACCTTTGTTAAACACCTTAAATCTGTGATGCCCAGCAATGCCACCCATCAGTGTCATCAGTGCCATCCATCAGTGTCCATCAGTGCCACCTATAAGTGACCATCAGTGCCCATCCATGCCACCTATCAGTGCCACCCATAAGTACCCATTAGTGCCACCATAAGTACACATCAGTGCCACCGATTGATGCCCATCAGTGCCACCTATTGGTGCCCATCAGTGCAGCCTATGAGTTCCCATCAGTGCCACATACCAGTGCCACCTATCAGTGCCCATTAGTGCCGCCTATCAGTGTCTATCATCAGTGCCACCTCATCAGTGCCACCTTATCAGTGCCCGTCAGTGCAGCCATATCAGTGCCCGTCATTGAAGTAGAAAATGTACTTATTTACAAAAAAATAACAGAAACAAAGAAAACTTTTGTTTTCAAAATTGTCAGGTTTTTTTTGAGCAAAAAATAAAAACCGCAGAGGTGATCAAATACCACCAAAAGAAAGCTCTATTTGTAGGAAAAAAATGATAAAAAACTAGTTTGGGTACAGAGTAGCATGACCGCGCAATTGTCCTTCAAATTGCGACAGCGCTGAAAATTGGCTTGGGCAGGAAGGTGTATAAGTGCCCCCCGGTATTGAAGCGGTTAAAGAGGGTCAGTCCCTTGAAATGGGGGTCAGTTGGGCCCCATGTCTGAGGATGTCCAGAGGACAGCCAAGGAATTGGGACGCGTTCACGCTCTAGTAAAGGTTCTGAAAAGAGAACATCCTTCTATATCCATGTGTCAATATGCAGCCAGCACTTAAGAGCTGTAAAATCTCAGCGGTTGCACTGATACTACACGTCTCCGACAGATCTTCCCTTCCTGGAATAATCCCAGAGGATTCGGAGACACAAGGCATAACAGGTGCCTGGGGGGGTGGGGTATATAGAATTCCGAACTGGTAAGTAATACGCCCATAGATCTAAAGTTAGATATATGGATTTTACGAGGCTGACCTTTCCTTCCATTAGTGGAGTTTCCATTGTTGGGATTGCTGTATCTACAAGAGGTCACATCATCTTCTAAGCCCTGCAGGAGTTCGGCCCTTGCTGTGTCAGCACACGGCTTATAGAGCAGTGCAAACTACCTTGTAAAAGAATGGAAGAGGAATCTGCAGGGCTTTATAAGTTCAAATCAGACAAACTGAATATGTTTTTAAATAAACCTTTAGACAGCTAAATGCCCAGGCCAGTTTTTGCGATTCGGCACTGCATCGCTTTAACAGACAATTGCGCGGTCGTGCGACGTGGCTCCCAAACAAAATTGGCGTCCTTTTTTTCCCACAAATAGAGCTTTCTTTTGGTGGTATTTGATCACCTCTGCGGTTTTAATTTTTTGCGCTTTAAACAACAATAGAGCGACAATTTTGAAAAAAAATCAATATTTTTTACTTTTTGCTATAATAAATATCCCCCAAAAACATATAAAAATTTTTTTCCTCATAAGCTAAATGGATTGGTACACACTTACAGTTAGTGATGCCATTGTCGCTGCTGTGCCCTGTAAAATGCCCGCCCAGCACTTACCTTTCTCGACGGGTCAGCCATCCTCCTGCCACATCCCTCGATGTCTTCTCCCGCCCTCGATGACGCTTCAGCCAATCAGGTTACCAGGTTACCAGAACCGGTGAACCTTATTGGCTGAGACCCTGTCAGTCTTATACAAGGAGCGCATCCCTAGTGCGTTCTTTGTATAACCTTCCGGGGGCCGAGGGCTGTACTCAGAAAAGCCTATCAGAGCCGCTGGCTCTGATAGGCACTTCCGTACAGCCAACCAGCTGCCGTTATTCAGATGGCAGGACATGAGCGCCAGCGGCGATAATAACATAGATTCGTGCAATGCATGAATCTATGTTATTAGACTCAGTGGCGGTGAGAGCCAGAGGGGGCGGCGCTCCAGCGCCCTCTATGGACGTACTGCCACTGGACCAACAACACTACGGCGAGCCGAGAAAAATGAAGTTCAATGCTTCCGAGCATGCGTCGACTTGATTCCGAGCATGCATGGTTTTTGGTGCGTCGGAATTGGATAGAGACGATTGGAAATTCCTTAAAGAACTTTTCTTGTTGAAAAATTTGAGAACCAGCTCTTGACGGAAATTCCGACAGAAAAATTTCCGATGGAGCCTACACACGGTCGGAATTTCCGACCAAAAGCTCACATCGGACTTTTCTTGTTGGAATTTCCGATCGTGTGTATGCGACATAACTCTAATTCTAGAAGTATGCTAACCCTAATCCTTGCACCTAGAAAATTCTTCTAATTACTTTGCTACAAGAGATAATCTCAGAGACACACATAAACCTCAGGACAAAGGATATTTTTTTTAAAATCAAAATTTGAAATGACATATGCTTATATGTCATTTCAATATTTTTTTTTTTAAATGATCCTTTGTCCTGAGGTTTATGTGTGTCTCTGAGATTGTCTCTTGTAGCAAAATAATTAGGAATATTTTCTGGGTGCAAGGACTGTGGCATAGGTGTGCAGTGTACTTTATATAGAGACTAGGCTCAGGTTCTGTTTAATCATCTCTCTTTGAGTTACTCCGATTGTTAGGCGCCTGTTAAACCACTCCCACTGCTTTCAATTTATTTAGAATATTTCAGGTTGTCAGTAAAAGAATGCTCTCCGTCAATACATTTTCCATGTTTTTATAAATAAACTAACTTGTGGCATGCATAGGAAAGGAAGAGGGGGGTAGAGAGAAAAACCTCATAATTGTGTCCATTGTTGCAGTAATGCGTCATCTAGCTATAACGCAACAATACTGTCGCTCGGGTTACGGTGCACTTATAGACAAAGGTCACAGGGTCATATTGCTGTATTACTGCATATATTTTGGACTAATTGCCTGGAACTGGAAATACACATAATTACATCTAAAGGCTGCTGGCCTCCTTCGCGGATACGAAGCCGCTTACTGTCTGAACAATAGGAAAAGCCCAGCAGCGCATTTAACAATTACCGTGTTCATATGACTGACTCTGATAATAAGCGATTGGACCACCGGACGTCATTGTAATACCGTTGTTCTGAACGTTTGTGTGACGTGAGATGAAGGAACAATCAATGGCGCAATTAAACGTCTATTGATTCGCTATGCAAAGCAGATGCGGCAACGCATCGGAAATCATAACAAAGCTGATTTTTACAGTGTTGTTTTTGAACAATGAATTCCGCAACACAAGAAGCAGGAATGCAAATCGACTTCTATAGAACCTTTTATAGCACTTATAACCCAGAGAGAAATTAGATCTGAATAAAGCTGAAGATATTTTTAAACTATGCATATGAGAAGTCCTTCTCTTCAAGGTCTTTTCTGGACCTTCTCTTTTTAGAGGAATGCAGGCTGGGGAAGAGTCTGTCAAGTCCTGGAGTCAGACATTAAAAGGTCTGACCCTTATCCAGGCATGCAAACTGGGTGGCCAACATAGGGAGGGTAGGGAGCATGCAACCCCCCCCCCCCCAATCCCCTTCACTTTCTGAACCATACAAGGCCACAGGCTTTCAACACTGGGAGTACCTTGCAAGTCGAACAAACAGCAAAGTGTCCCCACTTGCTTGTTCCCATGTTGAGGGTGCTATATGCCCACATCTGATACCAAAGAAGGACATGGGGTGTATGGCAGAAATCTGGAAGCCCTCTTTAGAATAAGGGGGTTCCCAGATATCTGGCTCTCTGTGTGGTAGGAACGTTGGGGAAGAGTCTGTTAAATGACAAACACTGTATAGCCAAAGATTTGATTGTTATCCAAGCAAGCAACTGGGTGGGTAGGGAACATGCAACCCTTTCCTTCTTGAACCCTACCAGGCCACATGCTCTCAACATTGGAAAGGTACCTTAAAAGGGTGGGCACAAAAGCGTTCCCCCTAGCAAGTCATCTTGTTCCCATGGTATTGAAGACAAAGGCCCCATCCATCATCCAGATACCTGGATGTCTGTGTGGTGAGCAGGTTGGGGAAGAGTCTACCAAGTGCTGGAGACAGACATTCTCTCTATGACCCTTATTCAGGCATACAACGTTCTGAACCAAGATGTATGTGTAAAATGTGTCTACGTGACCTTGTGTTGCTGTCTTTGGTGTTATCACTTTGAACAATAAAAGGCAATGAGAATTCCTGAATGTTCAGCCATTTCTTTTCTTTCAAGCAACTGGGTGAGTAGGGAGCATGCAACCCTTTCCTTCTTGAACCATACCAGGCCACATGCTCTCAACATTGGAGAGGTACCTTTAAAGGCTGGGCACAAAAGCATTCCCCCTAGCAAGTCACCTTGTTCCCATGTTAATGAAGACAAGGGCCCCATCCCTACATCCAGTGCTCAAGCGGATGTTGGGGTTTGTGGTGGGGGCTTATTGGACTCTAGAACCTCTTTGGAGCAAGGGTTCAGGGCCGCCATCAGGAGCAGAGAACCGGAGGGGCTGCCGCCTGAAACTGAGAAGCTGGGGGGGCTGCCGCGAACTGAGAAGCGGGGGGGGGGGGGCCTTTACAAAAATAAGAAGAAATAAAGAAAAATATATATAAAAAAAGGGGGTAGCCATTCGGGCCCTTTAGTAAAAAGATATAAAAAATATGTAATTTTTTTTTAAAAAGGGGGGTTGCCATCTGGGCCCTTTAATAAATGCATTTATATTTTTTTATAAAAAGAAATTACCGTATTTATCGTGGTATAACGCGCTCCCGCGTATACCGCGCACCCCTAAAGTGGCCCCCAATCCTGTGGAAAAAAGTTTTTTGTTTCTTTGTACTTACAGTTTTGGTGTCTTGCGCGGTGTCCATCGGCGGCCTCGTCGGGTTCGGCGTCCTTCTGCGGCTTCGGGTGTCCTCTTCGGCGGGTCCGGCGTCTGTCTTCGGCGGGTCGGGTGTCCTCTTCGGCGGGTCGGGTGTCCTCTTCGGCGGGTCCGGCGTCCTTCTGCGGCGTCCTCGCGTCCTCCCCGCTCGTTACCCGCCACGAGTTTGAATACTGCGCCGGCATATACCGAGCGCAGTACACTCGTGAATCTTCGGGCAGGCTCGGCAACTGTCGCACTGACGTCCTATACGCTCAGGACGTCAGTGCGAGAGGCGCCGAGACTGCCCGAAGATTCACGAGTGTACTGCGCTCGGTATTCAAACGCGTGGCAGGAAAGCGGGTTATGGCGTATATCGCGCACCCACGATTTTGCCCTGATTTTCAGGGCAAAATAGTGCGCGGTATACGCCGATAAATAGGGTTGCCATCCGGGACCTCTGGGCCCTTTAATAAAAAAAAAAATATATATATATATATATAAAAAAAATAAACATTTATAAAAAAAAAAAAAGGAGGGTTGCCATCCAGGGCCCTGGGGACCTCTGAGCCCTTTAATAAAAAAAAAATATATATAAACAAAAATAAAAAAATAAACATTTATTAAAAAATATATATATATAAAATAAAAGAAATACAAAAATATATATAAAAAAAATGTTTTTTTTTATAAAAAAAAGAGGGATTGTCATCCGGGGCCCTGGGGGCCTCCGGGCCCCTTACAGGTTTACTGCCTTACCCCCCTGATGGCGGCCCTGCAAGGGTTCCCCAGATATCCAGATGACCGTGCAGTGGGCTGGTTTGGAAATTGTCTGCCATGTGCTGGGGACAGACATACAGTATGGCCAAAAGTGTGAGCCTTATCCAGGCATTCAACCTTCTGAACTTTACCAGGCCACATGTCTTCAATTTTTAGAGGTTACCTTGCAAGGGAAATGGCAGCAAAGCCTTACCCATTGCAGGGGCCTCATATTCACATCCTATGTCCCAAGAGGATGTTGGGGACTGTGGGGTGCTTATAGAATTCTAGAAGCCCCTTTTAGAATAAGAAGGCCTCCCCTGTGTGGTGAGCAGGTAGGGGAAGAGTCTACCAAGTGCTGGAGACAGACATTCTCTCTGTGACCCTTATCCAGGCATACAACGTTCTGAACCATTTTAGGCCACATGTCCTCACCATTGAGACAGCAATTGTGAGTGAAATGGACAGCAATACCTCCTTTCCATTTGCAAGGCACATTGTGTCCACGTTACATACATAGTATGGTATGTTGATACCCATCCATCTGATACCCCAAGAGGGTGCTTGGATCTGTAAGGGCTTATAAGAAACTGAAAGCCCCTTTAGAGAAAGGGTGCCCCCAGATATCCAGCTGTCTGTGTGTTGGGCAGGTTGGGGAAGAGTCTGCCAAGTGCAGTCAGATATAAACTATACGTCCTAAAGTTTCACCCTCATCCTAGCAACCTGGGTGGCCAATAAAGTAAGTGTAGGGGGCATGCAACTCACCCATCTCCCTGAATGATACTGAACCACATGTCCTCAGCATTGGTAGGGTACCTTGCACAGGATGGGGGAATGTCGTCTTGCTCCCATGTTTACAGGACCACATCCAATACCCCAAGAGGATGTGAGGAGCTGAGGTGGGGACCAATTAGAAGCAAGAAACCCCCAGATATCCAGCCTCCCCAGGTCAATGAGTACAGGGTACATAGTATCCCATGTTACCCACTCCTCCCCCAAAAATGAAATAGCAACTAAAAACACCCACACCTGCCCCCTGATGTAAATCCAATCCCGTCATCTCCACTGTCCTGCCAAACAATGTTCACCAGCCACAACTCCCATCACAAATGACAGATTCCAGATGGCTCCCATTTGTCAACAAATTGGAAAAGGATGCAGAGTGACATTGTCTTTCACTGGTTGCTCTTGTCAGTCATTGCATTTTTTGGGGGATCAGTGGGCTGGTCCCCCCCCATCTTTTTTACTCCTTCCCCCCCCTCCAAGGTGAGTTGCTCTGGGTCTGTCACGTACCTTACCAGAGGCCGAAGTGCTGAGAGGGCTTCCCTTGCGACTAAGTGCAGAACGCCCCCTGGAGGTGACACAGGGGGAGCTATGCCCAGAGATGCAGGAGTTGCCAGCTGCGACTTGCTGAGTCGATGTTGGAGATCAGCTGTAGACCAGGATACGCAGTCAAGCAGGGGTACCACGGAAGTACCAGATGAGGTGGACTGGCAGGAAACCCAGGGGCGGAGTCAGGAGCCAAGCCGGTAGTCATACACAGGAAGCAGGAAGTGACTGGAACAGGTCAGAAGGCAAGCCAAGGTCATACACTGGATCCAGCAGACAGGAACAGGACAAGGATAAGCCGAGAGACAAGCCAGGGGTCATACACGGAGAAGTCTGGTCAGGCAAGCCGGGTCGTCAACAGGAATACAAGAACAGGAACAAGGATTCAGGATCACACCAAGGGCTGAAGATCATGCAGCAGTTGGTGACTGCTGCAACAAGCTTTAAATAGGGCACTGACGCCAGGAGTCCCACCCGCATTGCGTGCGCAGTAAAGAAGAATGTATTTATGGTGTTGTTACCCATATGCGCGCGCATGCGCCTTGTGCTCATATGCGCGGGCATTGTGCTCGTATGCGCACTAGGTCCGTGCAAGACAGGTCTGCCAGTTCTTCCACGGTTGGTTCTCTGACAGGGTCCTCATGTCGTGTATGAGAGTTTACATTCAGTGGAAGGAACTTGTCTGGTTAGGTTTTGATGAAGAAGGGGTTACCTTAGAAACACGTTAGTCATAAAGGATCCCAATGAGGTCCCCCTGTAGTCTGAAGTGTGCTGAGTCTAGGACTACTGGGTTATAGCTGAGTAGCTTGATGAGCAATTTAAATTCAGAAGTTTGAATTTATGCACTGGAGACTTATGTACAGTATATTGCGAGTAGGGATGCAACGATACCTGTTTTGTACCAGCGAGTACGAGTGCCGATACTTGTGTTCAAGTACTTGCCGATACCAATTACCGATACCGTTGCAGTGCAATTGTTACTAGTAGCCACGCCCCGTAACAGTTAGAATCACTCCCTAGGACACACTTAAGCCCTTCCCCACCCCCCACAGTGGTTAACCCCTTCACTGCTAGTGTCATTTTTACAGTAATCAGTGCATTTGTATAGCACTGATCGCTGTAAAAATGACAATGGTCCCAAAAATGTGTCAAAAGTGTCCGATGTGTCCGCCATAACGGCGTAGTCCCAATAAAAATCTCAGATCGCCGCCATTACTAGTAAAAAAAAATATATATAAAAAAATGCCATAAAACTATCCCCTATTTTGTAGACGCTATAACTTTTGCGCAAACCAATCAATAAACGCTTATTGCAATTTTTTTTTATAACCAAAAATATGTAGAAGAATACGTATCGGCCTAAACTGTGGAAACAATTTGTTTTTTTATATCTTTTTTGGGGATATTTATTATAGCAAAAAGCAAAAAATATTGGGCTGGATTCAAGTAGAATTGCGTATATTTTACGGAGGCGCAGGGCAACGTTTTTGCCCTGCGCCCCCGCAAATTTACTGCGCTGCCCTTGATTCACGGAGCAGTAGCTCTGTAAAATGCGCGGGCGCGCCGGCAAAATGCCCGGCGTAAGCGCGTGCAATTTAAATGATCCCGTAGGGGGCGGGAATCATTTAAATTAGGCGCGTTCCCGCGCCAATCGTAGAGCACATGCTCCGTCGGGAAACTTTCCCGACGTGCATTGCGGCAAATGACGTCGCAAGGACGTCATTTGCTTCAAAGTGAACGTGAATGGCGTCCAGCGCCATTCACGAATCACTTACGCAAAGTACGTAAATTTCAAATTTCGCGACGCGGGAACAACAGGTATACGTAACATAGGCTGCGCCTGCTAATAGCAGGGGCAGCCTTACGCGAAAACCGCCGTACGGAAACGACGTAAACTGCGTACGCAGGGCTCGCGCAACGTTGTGAATCGGCGTTAGTATGCAATTTGCATACTATACGCTGAGCACAACGGGAACGCCACCTAGCGGCCATCGCAAGAATGCAGCCTAAGATATGCGGGCATAAGAGCCTTATGCCGCGCATATCTTAGGCTGCAGTCGGCGTAACGAGGTTCCTGAATCAGGAGCATTCGTTACGCCGGGGCAAGTAAGCAATTGCGCTGTGTAACTTATGGTTACACAGGCGCAATTGCTTCTTGAATCCAGGCCAATGTTTTTTTTTTTTTAATTGTCGCACTATTATTGTTTATAGCACAAAAATAGATCGAATACCACCACAAGAAAGCTCCATTTGTGGGGAAAAAAGGACGTCAATTTTGTTTGGGAGCCACGTCGCATGACCGCGCAATCGTCAGTTAAAGCGACGCAGTGCAGAATCGCAAAAAGTGCTCTGGTCTTTGGCCAGCCAAATGGTCCGGGGCTTAAGTGGTTAAAATGTTCCTAATCTCCAAATCATGGTCCTATAAAAGCCTGTGTCAATGGGCAAATGCTGGTTGCTTTTGACATAAGGTTGAAATGCTTCTGGGATTATTCGGAATTCATTGATAGGTGCAGTTGACTTGCAGTTAACCATCTTCTGACCTCAATAATAATGAGCGTGTAGCCAAGAGTCACATCTCCACATCATGAGCAGTAAAATAAATCCTTCATCCTTCCTTTGATATGCTAAATCCATTCATACATTGCCTCACTTTACTCCAAGTGCTATACCCATGTGCGCTATAATTATCTGTTATAATTGCACATATGTCGCTTTCATTGGATGTGAGCAGAGCCTGCTGCGTATGGTGGAGATAAATTATGCGCATATTCAAATGACCATATGTGATCTTTCGTGGAATAGGGAACCATTTATAAATCAGGCGTGTGTTCTCTTCCTAGAATTCTGATACTCACACTGGGGTAGATTCAGAAAGCAATTGCGTCTGCGTAACCATAGTTATGCAGCGCAATTGCTTAGTCGCGCCGGCGTATCGACTGCTCCTGATTCAGAGAGCTCGATACGCCGACTGCAGCATATGACTGGCATAAGGCTCTTATGCCGTCGTATCGTAGGCTGCATTCTTACGCTGGCCGCTAGGTGGCGTTCCCGTAGTGGTCAGCGTAGAGTATGCAAATTGCATACTAACGCCGATTCACAACCGTACGCGCGCCCTACGTACGCAGTTTACGTCGTTTACGTTCTTCGGGTTCCGCGTAAGGCTGCTCCTGCTATTAGCAGGGGCAGCCAATGCTAAGTATACCCGTCGTTCCCGCGTCAGGATGTTTGAAAATTACGTCGTTTGCGTAAGTGAATCGTGAATGGCGCTGGACGCCATTTACGTTCACGTTTGCCGCAATGCGCGTCGGGAAGGTTTCCTGACGGAGCATGCGCACTACGTTCGGCGCGGGAACGCTCCTAATTTAAATGATCCACGCCCCCTACGGGATCATTTAAATTACGCGCCCTTACGCCGGGCATTTTTAAGGAGCACCCACGCAAATTAAGTAGCTACTGCTTCATGAATGAAGCGTAGTGCACGTAATTTACGGAGGCGCGGCGTTAAAACGGTACGCTGCGCCTCCGTTAGAGGGCGGAAAAGGTACCTGAATCTACCCCATTGAGTATGGCAGAGATGCCCTGGCAGGGGGACAGAAGGGCATTTGCTTTCTGGGCCAGCAACAGAGTGGAGATACTTTAGAGCGGGGCCCGCAGTCAGTGTCACATGGTGGTCATTATATAAGTTACATACTCGCCATTCAGACACGTGATCACAGCAGCTGGAAAAGGGAATGATGTCACGCATCGCTTCTCTGCCTTTTGGCTAAGATCAAGTGTAGTATCTGTTCTTATCAGTTGTCAGTAGTGTTGCTCACGAATATTCGTATTGCGAATATTCGGCTCGAATATGGCATATTCGAGTATTCGCGAATATCTCGAATTTCGCGGTCAATATTCGCTATTCTGAATATTCGATTCAATTTTATTTTTAGAACAGATCACATCCTAGAGATCTCCATCGACGTCTAAAAGCATTGCTGGTATGATTAGAGAGCTTGGGTCGAGTAGCTGAAGCCATCATTTTATATTGCCGAAAATTCACATTGCGATTATTCGGCAATAGGAATATTGCGCGATTATTTTTTCCGCCCTTCTTTTGCATCAGAGCCAGCAGTTGTCGAAATTCCGCAATCAATATCGCATTCGCATTTTGCGAAATTTCGATACAATATCACGAATATTCTGAGCCAATCAGAGTGCTCCTAGCGCTGTTGTCGAAATTCCGCATTCAATATCGCATTCGCATTTTGCGAAATTTCGATACAATATCACGAATATTCTGAGCCAATCAGAGTGCAAAATATCACGAATATTCTGAGCCGATCAGAGTGCTCCTTCCGCTGTTGTCGAAATTTCGCCATCAATATTGCATTCGCATTTTGCGAAATTTCTATACAATATCACAAATTTTCTGAGCCAATCAGAGTGCTCCTTCCGCTGTTGTCGAAATTTCGCAATTATTTCGCATTTCATTTCGATAAAATATCACGAATATTCGAATTTAGCGAATATTTCTCGAATATTCGGCTATATATTCGTGATATATCGCGAAATCGAATATGGCGTATTCTGCTCAACACTAGTTGTCAGTAGGTGGCGCTATGCTAACCGTCCCTAGTACACGGCGAGGTGGAAAGGGATGGCGGTGGGAGATGCAGAACCTGCTGGCGTGGAGGTGGAAGCCTTCAGATTTGGATGGAGAAACATGCGGTCGAAGCTGAAGGGCCGGGCCCCTGGCCTTCTGGCCTGGATTTTGTGGTGCCTGCCCGGTCAGTTGTTCGGGAGAGAACACTAGCTCCTCCTTCCCACAGGGGGAGCGGTTAGTACTTCCCAAATGTGATTAGGAGGGAGGGATGGGAGTAGTGGGAGTAGCCTGTTGGCGTGGGCTCTCCCCAATCTCTCAGAGCTCCTACCTTCCTGGCTGGGATGGGTGCTGCTGGTCTGGGCTGTGGGTCAGGGTCCGTTGAAAAGCCTATGGTGATTTCCCCCTGGAGTGGCAGTCCAGGGGTGCCGTAACTGCACTAGTGTTTTTACCGGCACTTGCTTTTTGGCACCTTGGTCACGTCACCATATCACATTTTTTTACACCTGCCTCTAGGGCCGGGCCTTTTGGCTAGGACCAGAGGAATTTTTGATTCCTGGCCGGAGGGCCAGCCATTGTGTTGCACGATGGTCACTTTCACTCTCACTCATCTTTCTTCTCCCCCACTTTCTTTAATTTATCCCCGTGTTTGTCACTTTATGTTTTTTTTTGATTGGTACACGTTATTTGTCACTGTGTGTGATTAGTAGGGTGCCAGTCCTCGGGCCAGCCCTGAACGTCTTGGGAGTAGGTGGACATGGCTTTCTGGCTTAGTTCGCCTGCTCTCATGGGGTCTCCCTTCGGGGGAGCCCCACCTAGTACTGGGAGGGTTCTGTTTCGGCAGACGCTCCAAGGAATGGGGTCCATGTTGGCTTCGACTGCTCGGACCACTTGAGTACCTAAGTCCCCGCCTGGAGCCTAACGGATTAGGGTCAGGTCCTTCTTTATGGAGGACCGTTTGATGCAGCACCCGTTGCACGTTTTTGTGATTCACTCTTTATGTGTGTGCACATTTTTTCTGCACCTGGTGGAGTTTTTGGGTGTGTTTTGCACGCCATAGGCTTTTCAAAAAAAAATCTGTTCTTATAAGTTGCCAGGAGGTGGCACTATGCTAACCGTCCCCAGTACACGGCGAGGAGGAAAGGGATGGCGGTGGCATATGCAAAACCTGCTGGTGTAATGGCGAAAGCCTCCTGATGAGGATGGAGAACCATTGGGTCGAGGCGGAGGGCCAGGGGTTTTTCTGGCCTTCTGGCCGGTGTTGGTGTAGGTGCTGCTCCTATCGGCGTCTGGTGGAGGAGCTGACGTAACCTTGTCTGGGGGTGCTGGGTGAGCCATGCAAATCTGCTGGATTGTTGGGGGGCCTGGAAAGGCTAGTACCGGTGGAGGCTGCTATGATAGTCGGTGGCTCTCCCTGAGAAAACCCAGAAGGGCTCTTGATCTGGTAGGAGCGGAGGGCCGCACTGACCTGGTCGGGGGGTCGGTTATTAATCAAAAAGCCTATGGTGAATGTGCCCCTGGAGTGGCAGTTCAGGGGTGCCATAACTGCACAAGTGTTGCCCTTTTGAGTATTGGCACCATGGTCACTTTACCATAACACACTTTTTTAGTACCTGCCTCCAGGGCCAAGCCTTTTGGCTGGGACCAGAGGAATTTTTGATTTCTGGCCGTGGCTGGCTTTTTATTTAACCCCGTGTGTGTCACTTTTATGTCTTTTTTTTGTTGGTCGTTACATGTTTTTGTCACAGTGTGATTAGTAGGGTGTAGGTCCTCAGGCCAGCCCTGAACGTCTTGGGAGTAGGTGGACATGGCCTTCTGGCTTAGTTCGCCTGCTCTCATGGGGTCTCCCTTCGGGGGAGCCCCACCTAGTACTTGGGTGGGTCTGTTTCGGTAGACCCTCCAGAGAACGGGGTCCGTCTGGTTTCGGCCAGATGGACCATGTGAAGTACCTCAATCCCCATCTGGAACCCTGGGGGATCAGGGTAAGGTCCTTCCTTGTGGAGGACAATGTAACACCCGTTGCATGTTTTGTGTCACTCTTTATGTGTGGGCACTTTTTTTGGCACTGGGTGGAGTTTTTGGATGTGTTTCACACGTCATGGGCTTTTCAAAAAAAATAGCTGGAAAAGGGAAGTCTTCCAGCACCAATTTTATTTCTTTTTGAGATGTCATGGGACGTAATGCTGAGGCCCACAAAGGAAGCTGATACTAGAAGATGTGGGAAATGTATATTAAAAAAAAACATCTTCTTTAGAGCTCATTTGCACTTCCTCCGACTTTACCACACATTAAAGTACCTACTGCTTCAGCATGCCTTTTTTTATGTGTTTTTGATGCTTCTGTGATGTTTTTTTGAAGCTTTAATGAAGGTTGGCAAACGCCCTGTTGTGTGTTAACTTTCTATATTTTTAAAGGGGAACAGTAGAGCTCCAGCTCATTAGTGTCCCTGTTCAGCGGATCTCCAGCTCATTAGTACTCCTGTTCATCAGATCCCTAACTCATTAGCAGGGGAGTTGCCAGGTCTACAAAATATCTGGGGCTAGAGCCCATAGCAGCGAAGTAAAGAAGAAAGTCACACGCTTGGGGGGGCATACACATGTATATTATATATATATGTGTGTGTGTTATTCTTACATCAGGGTCCCCAGAGAACCCCCTCACTTACCTCAGGGTCCCCAGAGAGCCCCCCATTACATCAGGGTCTCAAGTGAACCCCCCCGTCTTACATCAGGGTCCTCAGAGGGCCCCCTCCTTACAGAGTCCCCAAATGTCTGTAGGTAGAGCGTTCCGTAAACGTGGTCCTTGGACTGCAAATCCTCGTTCTCCTTTCGATTAGTAGCGAGATTTGGGGAGGAAGTTCTGATTAGTTGATCGGAGGGCCCGATTTTGGGTGTAGTGTTTTATTTTCTCGCATAAGTATTGCGGCGCGTTTCCTTGCGTGCATTTGTGGGTGAGGCAGAGGGTCTTGAATGTCACCCAATCCTTTATGGCTAGCCAGTGCAGGGTCCTCATGACCGGGGAGATTGGTTCCCACGTTTTTTTTTACCCGTTACCAGTCTGGCTGCAGTGTTCTGGACGACTTGTAGACGAGCAATATGGTATTTCGGTAGTCCTAGGTAGAGGGAATTTGCGTAGTCGAGTCTGGAATTGATTAGTGTTCCTTGCCACCTTCCAAACCCTAATGCCCTGTACACACGATCGGTTCATCCGATGAAAATGGACCGATGGATTTTTTCATCAGATATCCGATGAAGCTGACTTTCATCAGTCTTGCCTACACACCATCAGTTCAAAAATCTGATCGTGTCCAAACGCGGTGATGTAAAACACAACGACGTGCAGAGAAAAATGAAGTTCAATGCTTCCGAGCATGCGTCAACTTGATACTGAGCATGCATGGATTTTTGACCGATGGATTTCCCCACAGACGATCGTTTTTTTTTCTATGGTTTTTTTAACCATAAGAAAAATTTAAAACAGGTTCTATTTTTTTTCACCGATGGGAAAAAAACTGATGGGGCCCACACACGATCGGTTCGTCCGATGAAAACGGTCCGTAGCGTAGCAAAAAAAAATCGACTCTATATTAGTGCTATAAAATCACTACAAAGAGCTATGGCCACACACCTGTAGGGGTAATAGCCTGTAAACATACGATCTTGCATAAAAAAACTATACCAACAGTTTCACTAGACAATACGGCCCGGATTCACATACATCGGCGCATATTTATGCCGCCGTAGCGTATCTTTTTTACACTACGCCGACGCAGCGCAGAGAGGCAAGCACTGGATTCACAAAGCCAGTGCTGCCAAATCTGCGCTGGGTTTCTTAGGCGTAAGTCGTCGTAAGTGGAAGTGGGCGTGAGCCATGCTAATGAGGCGTGACCCCATGCAAATGATGGGCCAAGCGCCAGATAGATATGAATAACGAACGGCGCATGCACCGTCCCGTGGACGCGTCCCAGTGCGCATGCTCAGAATCACATCGGAACGAATGCCTAACATACGACGGATCACTGCCTACGGCGTGAACGTAACCTACACCCAGCCATATTCACGTACAACGTAAACGACGTAAAATACGACGGCTTGTGTTCCCTGGTCCATACCTTTGCATGGGTTGCGCCTCATATATGGGGAATAACTTTACGCCGGACGTACGACTTACACGCACAAGTCGTAGCCTGCGTCGGACGGACGTACGTTCGTGAATCGCCGTATCTCCCTCATTTGCATATGTGAATAGAAAATCAATGGGAGCGTAAATATGCGCCCACTCTACGCCGGCGTAGGCAAGTTACGTCGGTCGGATGAAGCCTATTTTCAGGCGTATCTTAGTTTTGTGGGCACGGCGCATAGATACGACAGCGCATATTTACACTTACGCGGCGTATCTCAAGATACGTCGGCGTAAGTGCTTTGTGAATCCGGGCCATAGTGTCTAAAGCTAGGTGATTTTCTCTGTGTCTGGAGTTCAGCTTTAACATTGCTTTTTTTGGTCGTCTATATACCATTGCTCCTTTTTATCCTTTCCTAACTTTAATATTCAGCCTCCTCCATGTCCTATTTCCAGCTATTCAGTGATTGGGCAATGACATATCGCTGTTCTACAGTAACGAATGCCAAGTGTTTAATCCACTTATCTCCCCGGATGAAGGTAACACAACTTTGGTGACTCTTCTCTCTCTTATAATCAGATGCATTTTACTTTTGTTCTTTTTTTTCTCCTTTAGATATCTTTTTACTCCAGTCCCTCTGCAGAGGCGCCGCAGCCAAACGCGGCTTTCATTTCAAGTTGAGACACCAATGTCCGCTCTGTCATTGGGTGCCAGAGGCGCGGAAGCCAAGCACGGCTTTCATTTCAAGGTGAGACACCAATGTCCGCTCTGTCATTGGGCGCCAGAGGCGCCGCAGCCAAGCGCGGCTTTCATTTCAAGGTGAGACACCAATGTCCGCCCTGTCATTGGGAGGCAGAGGCGCCGCAGCCAAGCGCGGCTTTCATTTCAAGTTGAGACACCAATGTCCGCCCTGTCATTGGGCGGCAGAGGCACGGCAGCCAAGCGCGGCTTTCATTTCAAGTTGAGACACCAATGTCCGCTCTGTCATTGGGCGGCAGAGGCGCGGCAGCCAAGCGCGGCTTTCATTTCAAGGTGAGACACCAATGTCCGCTCTGTCATTAGGCGCCAGAGGCACCGCAACTAAGCGCGGCTTTCATTTCAAGGTGAGACACCAATGTCCGCTCTGTTATTAGGTGCCAGAGGCACCGCAGCCAAGCACGGCTTTCATTTCAAGGTGAGACACCAATGTCCGCTCTGTCATTGGGCGCCAGAGGCACCGCAGCCAAGCGCGGCTTTCATTTCAAGGTGAGACACCAATGTCCGCTCTGTCATTGGGCGCCAGAGGCGCCGCAGCCAAGCGCGGCTTTCATTTCAAGGTGAGACACCAATGTCCGCCCTGTCATTGGGAGGCAGAGGCGCCGCAGCCAAGCGCGGCTTTCATTTCAAGTTGAGACACCAATGTCCGCCCTGTCATTGGGCGGCAGAGGCACGGCAGCCAAGCGCGGCTTTCATTTCAAGTTGAGACACCAATGTCCGCTCTGTCATTGGGCGGCAGAGGCGCGGCAGCCAAGCGCGGCTTTCATTTCAAGGTGAGACACCAATGTCCGCTCTGTCATTAGGCGCCAGAGGCACCGCAACTAAGCGCGGCTTTCATTTCAAGGTGAGACACCAATGTCCGCTCTGTTATTAGGTGCCAGAGGCACCGCAGCCAAGCACGGCTTTCATTTCAAGGTGAGACACCAATGTCCGCTCTGTCATTGGGCGCCAGAGGCACCGCAGCCAAGCGCGGCTTTCATTTCAAGGTGAGACACCAATGTCCGCTCTGTCATTGGGCTCCAGAGGAGCCACAGTCAAGCGCGGCTTTCATTTCAAGGTGAGACACCAATGTCCGCTCTGTCATTGGGCGCCTGGGAACTTGGGAAAGGACTTTTAAGGATGAACAGTTTGAAAAATAAGAAGCAGATTAATATATGTCAGCCGTGAACAAGCTTATTCAGAAATTCTCACCATATATACATCTTTATCTTCTTTTATACCGAAAAAGTAAGTCTGCATTTTTTTGATCCAAATGTAGATAAATGAAAGGATAAATTGCCTAAGAGAAAACGCCACTTCCATGAGAAAAAACAATAAATAAAAGAACGAATCTAGCATATAAAATTGCTACACAAGTATTATTGTAATTGAATGTTATTTAAAATGTATCTTCCTTTTCAATCTGCAGCTCTCTCATTTTCTGTAAAATGCACCATGGCGACCTTGAGGTGTTCTGTACACAGCTGGTTTACAGAATGCCTCTCAGTTATGTCCTTTCCTGCTTGTGTGATTGGCTCACTGATCTTCCCTGAAGTCTGCACTAAGATAAGTCAGGTTTTGGTCATCTCCTGCAACAAAAATTTCATTTTTGGTGAGATAATCCCAAAAGGGAAATCACGTCTAAAGGGATGCAGACCCTGACACTTTCCTCAGTAGAGCCCTGAAAGTGCAGCAGCTGACTGATAATTATAAAATCAATCAGCTGGTGCTCAAAATTTTTGGGGTGGGCGCAAATGAAAAAAATAAAAAATTTGCAGCCTTACTGTGCCCATCAAATGCAGCCACTGTGCCATCAATTGTCACCACTGTGCCATGCCATGAAATTCAGTCACTATGCCATCAATTCGCACCACTGTGCCATGCCATCAAACGCAGCCACTGTGCCATCAATTGTCACCACTGTGCCATGCCATCAAACGCAGCCACTGTGCCCCTCAATTGTCGCCACAGTGCCCTTTAATTGTCGCCACTTTGCCCATTGTTGCCACTGTGCATGTCACTGTGCCCTTCAATTGTTGCCACTGTGCCCATTGTCACCACTGTGCCCATTGATGCCACTGTGCCCCTTAATTTTTGCCACTGTGCCCATTGTCACCACTGTGCCCATTGTTGCCACTGTGCATGTCACTGTGCCCTTTAATTGTTGCCACTGTGCCCATTGTCACCACTGTGCCCTTTGTCCTCACTGTGCCCTCTGTCACCACTGTGCCCTTTGTCGTCACTGTGCCCTCTGTCACCACTGCGCCCTTTGTCGCCTCTGTGCCATTGTCGCAACTGTGCCCTGTAAAATGCACTTACCGTTCTGCTTCCATGTCCCTCAATGTCTTCTCCCGCCCTCAATGACACTTCAGCCAATCAGGTTACCGATAACCAGAATAGGCGGATCTGATTGGCTGAGACGGCCGTCAGTCTTATCCAAGGAATGCACCCCCCGTACTTTCCGAGGATAGACATCCGGTACTCGGAAAGCCTATCAGAGCCACTGGCGCCCCCTATGGACGGGCCGCCACCGAAATCAATCCCATTCATTTTGTAGATGGACACAGAGAAACAAACAGTGATTTCTTCAGAATAACAAAAGGTAGGAATCTCCAACAAAGTTTGATAAAATCCCTGCAATGTACAGAGATCACGTGGCAATGCACACAAAAGTACAGTTATGGCTAGTTTACACTTGCTTCAAAACATCGCTTCGGACATGCTTTGTTAAAGCTCTCTAAACGCCAGTCAAAGCTCCTGTGACTAAATAAAAGGTTTAGCTTACATTCCTGTTTACACCTTGCTTTTGCTTGGTGCTTCAATGAGGCTTCGGTAAAGCTTCAGTGAGGCTTCGGTGAGGCTTTAGTGAGGTTTCTTGGGGATTCAGTGGGGCTTTGGTGAGGCTTTCTGAAGCTTTGTGGGGCTTCAGTGAGGCTTTAGTGAGGCATTAGTGGGGCTTACATTGAGGCTTTGTAGGGCTTTGGTGAGGCTTCAGTGAGGCTTTGGTGAGGCTTTGGTAAGGCTTTAGTAAGGCTTTAGTGGGGCTTCAGTAAGGCTTTAGTGGGGCTTTAGTGAGGCATTAGTGGGGCTTACATCGAGGTTTTGTGGGACTTTGGTGAGGCTCCAGTGAGGCTTTGGTGAGGCTTTGGTAAGGCTTTAGTGGGGCTTCAGTGAGGCTTTATGGGGTTCTGTGAGGCTTCGGTGAGGCTTCAGTGAGGCTTTAGTGAGGCTTCTTGGGGATTCAGTGAGGCTTTGGTGAGGCTTTGTGGAGCTTTGTGGGGCTTCAGTGAGGCTTTGTGGGGCTTTGGTGAGGCTTCAGTGAGGCTTTATGGGGCTTCAGTGGGGCTTCGGTGAGGCTTTTTGGGGCTTCGTACGGCTTTGGTGAGGCTTCAGTGAAGCTTTAGTGTGGCTTCATTGAGGTTTTGTGGGGTTCCGTGGGGCTTCGGTGAGGCTTCAGTGAGGCTTCAGTGGGGCTTCGATGAGGCTTCAGTGAGGCTTCGTTGAGGCTTTGGTGAGGCTTCATGGGGCTTTGGCGAGGCTTCGGTAAGGCTTCGGCGGGCCGTTTTAAAACCGGGCCGTGGCCGGACTTTGGACATGCCTGAGATAGACGCTTTGTTACTGGAGGAAGTGTTCCTGATTGAGAACTGTCCATGGTGCTGAAGATAGAAGCTTTGTTACCGGAGGAAGTTTTCCTTATTGGGAGCTGTCCATGGTGTTAAAGATAAACACTTTGCTACTGGAGGAAGTTTTTCTGGTTGGGGAGCTGTCTATGGTTCTAAAGATAGAAGCTTTGTACTGGAGGAAGTTTTCCCGATTGGGAACTGCCCATGGAGCTGAAGATAGAAGCTTTGTACCGGAGGATGTTTTCCTTATTGGGAACTGCCCATGGTGCTGAAGATAGAAGCTTTGTTACTGGAGGAAGTTTCCCTTATTGGGAGCTGTCCATGGTGTTAAAGATAAACGCTTTGCTACTGGAGGGATTTTTTCTGGTTGGGGAGCTGTCTATGGTTCTAAAGATAGAAGCTTTGTACTGGAGGAAGTTTCCCGATTAGGAACTGTCCATGGTGCTGAATATAGATGCTTTGTACCGGAGGAAGTTTTCCTGATTGGAAGCTGCCCATGGTGCTGAAGATAGAAGCTTTGTTACTGGAGGAAGTTTTCCTTATTGGGAACTGCCCATGGTGCTGAAGATAGAAGCTTTGTTACTGGAGGAAGTTTTCCTTATTGGGAACTGCCCATGGTGCTGAAGATAGAAGCTTTGTTACTGGAGGAAGTTTCCCTTATTGGGAACTGCCCATGGTGCTGAAGATAGAAGCTTTGTTACTGGAGGAAGTTTTCCTTATTGGGAACTGCCCATGGTGCTGAAGATAGAAGCTTTGTTACCGGAGGAAGTTTCCCTATTGGGAGCTGTCTATGGTGTTAAAGATAAACGCTTTGCTACTGGAGGGATTTTTTCTGGTTGGGGAGCTGTCTATGGTTCTAAAGATAGAAGCTTTGTACTGGAGGAAGTTTTCCTGATTGGAAGCTGCCCATGGAGCTGAAGATAGAAGCTATCCTACTGCTCAAAGATATTTAACTGTCTGAGCCCTTTTCCCCTTTTTTTTGGGGGGGGGGGGGGCAGGCATGTTTAACTCCTTCATGATCATTGTCAAAACAAACCTTAACTCCTAAATCTAGGTTTGCAACTTTGACCTCTGTTATGAATACTGGACATATCACCACTGCTTTAGTGTATCCTGGCAAATCATCATTTTTATTTATTTTTTTCATGACAAATTGGGCTTGTTAATGGATATTAATGGATATTTCCAAAATGTTGGTTTATTACTATTTCATTACCATGTACCCTCTCCAAAAAAACTTGCAAAATAAATTCTCCTACTCCTGATGACGATTCCACATCTAGTATATATGTGTGTGATTTATTTTTTGTACCCATAGTAGGATCAAGAAACAACAGTACCTTTTTTTGTGTTTTTTTTTTGTTGGGGGGGGGGGGGGTGCATTGCCTAAACACACTGATCGCACCTATAAAACGTTTTTTTGCCTTAAATTCACTGACACTATATATAAAACCTTTTTTTTCTTAACTAAAATACACTAACTGCCACACTAACTGATACACTGACACTAACTGGTACACTAACACTAAAACTGACACACTGGCCCAGATTCAGAGAGCAATTGCGTCTGCGTAACCATAGTTACACAGCGCAATTGCTTACTTGCTCCGGCGTATCGAATGCTCCTGATTCAGGAACCTCGTTACGCCGACTGCAGCCTAAGATATGCGTGGCATAAGGCTCTTATGCCCGCATATCTTAGGCTGCATTCTTACGATGGCCGCTAGGTGGCGTTCCCGTTGTGGTCAGCGTATAGTATGCAAATTGCATACTAACGCCGATTCACAACGTTACGCGAGCCCTGCGTACGCAGTTTACGTCGTTTGCGTACGGCGGTTTTTGCGTACGGCTGTCCATGCTATTAGCAGGGGCAGCCAATGCCACGTATACCCGTCATTCCCGCGTCGCGAAATTTGAAATTTACGTAGTTTGCGTAAGTGAATCGTGAATGGCGCTGGACGCCATTCACGTTCACTTTGAAGCAAATGACGTCCTTGCGACGTCATTTACCGCAATGCACGTCGGGAAAGTTTCCCAATGGAGCATGCGCTCTACTCTCGGCGCGGGAACACGCCTAATTTAAATGATTCCCACCCCCTACGGGATCATTTACATTAGGCCCCCTTTTGCAGGGCATTTTTGAAGAGCGCCCACGCAAATTTCGTGGCTACTGCTTCATGAATGAAGCGTAGCGCAAATAATTTGCATAGGCGCAGGGTAAAAAGGGTACACTGCTCCTCCGTAAGGAGCGCGCAGCTGTACCTGAATCTACCCCATTGACACTAACTGAACTCCAACACTGGCACTAACTGACACACTGACACGAAAACTGACACTGACACACTAACACTAAAACTGGCACTCACAGTAACTGACACACCGACACTAACACTGACACTAACTGACAAACTAACACTAAAATTGACACGTATGCCTCGTACACACGGTCAGAATTTCCGATGAAAAAAGTCAGATAGAATTTTTTCATTGGATATTCTGACCGTGTGTATGCCCCATCGGACTTTTTCCATCGTAAATTCTGATGGACTTAGAGAACATGTTCTCTTTTTTTTCCGTTCGTCTGCATGCATGGAAGCATTGAGCTTCATTTTTCTCGGCTCGTCGTACGTGTTGTACGTCACCGCGTTTTTGACGGTCGGAATTTGGTATGACCGTGTGTCTGCAAGACAGCTTGAGCGGAATTCCGTCGGAAAAACCCATTGGAGTTTATTCCGGTGGAAAAATCGATCGTGTGTACAGGGCATAACTGACACACCGGCACTAACACTGACACTAACTGACAAACTAACACTAAAACTCCTACTCAATGTGAAAGCCGGAGGGCTTTCACACTGAGGCCATGCGCTGGCGGGAGAGAAAAAAATCTCCTGTCAGCAGCATCTTTGGAGCGGTGAGAGGAGCGGCGTGTATACCGCTCCTTCCCATTTAAAACAATGGGAAACCGCGGCAATACTGCCCGCAATGCGCCTCTGCAGAGGCGCATTGCGGGTGGTATTAACCCTTTATCGACCGCTAGCGGGGGTTAACACCGCACCGCTAGCGGCCGAATCCCGCAGCAAATCCGACGGTATAGCGCCGCTATTTTTAGCGGCGCTATACCACCACCGCGGCTCCCACCCCATTGTAAAAGGGGCCTAAGGGTCTTAGCGGTGCTTTATCAGCACATTGGTATTGCAGATGAGGCTTCGCTCGAATAACGCTCGAAAAACGCCCCAGTGTGAAAGGGGCCTTATGCCGCGTACACACGATCGGTCCATCCGATGAGAACGAACCGATGGACCGTTTTCATCGGTTAACCGATGAAGCTGACTGATGGTCCGTCGCGCCTACACACCATCGGTTAAATAACCGATTGTGTCAGAACGCGGTGACGTAAAACACAACGACGTGCTGAAAAAAACGAAGTTCAATGCTTCCAAGCATGCGTTTTTGATTCTGAGCATGCGTGGATTTTTAACCGATGGATGTGCCTACTAACGATCGTTTTTTTCCCATCGGTTAGGAATCCATCGGTTAAATTTAAAACAAGTTGGCTTTTTTTAAACCTATAGATAAATAACCGATGGGGCCCACACGCGATCGGTTTGGACCAATGAAAACGGTCCATCAGACCATTCTCATCGGTTTAACCGATCGTGTGTACGCGGCATTACTGTCTTATTTTTTTATTTAAAAAAAGTGTATTTTTCCCCCCAAAATTTCACTTGTAAGAGCGTTGTGCAAATAAGGTGTGACATAAAGTATTGAAACAGCCGCCATTTTATTCTCTAAGGAGTCTGAAAAACTATGGGCCAGATTCAGAAAGGAGATACGACGGCGTATCTCCGGATACGCCGTCGTATCTCTGAGTGCGGGCCATCGTATCTATGCGCCCGATTCAGAGAATCAGTTACGCATAGATTTCCCTAAGATCCGACCGGCGTAATTGTCTTACACCGTCGTATCTTAGGCTGCATATGTGGCGCTTCCGTATTGTTACGCAATGAATATGCTAATTAGGTATATACGCCGATTCAGAAACGTTCGTCCGGCCGGCGCATTTTTTTACTTTGTTTACGTTAGGCCTTTTCCGGCGTAAAGTTACCCCTGCTATATGAGGCGTAGCTAATGTTAAGTATGGACGTCGTTCCCGCGTCGAGTTTTGGAAATTTTACGTCATTTGCGTAAGTCGTTCGTGAATAGGGCTTGTACGTAAGTTACGTTCACGTCTAAAGCAATGACGATTTGCGGCGTAATTTCGAGCATGCGCACTGGGATTTTTCCACGAACGCGGGGTCACCATTCATTTAAATAAAACACGCCCACATCATCCCCATTTGAATTAGGCGGGCTTACGCCGGACAACATACGTTACGCCGCCGTAACTAAGGGTGCAAGTTCTTTCTGCATACGGAACTTGCGGCGGCGTACCGTATCTGCGATACGTTACGCCCGCCGATAGATAGACAATTCTATTTGAATCTGGGCCTATATATATAACGTTTGGGGGTTCTAAGTAATTTTCTAGCAAAAAAAAAAAATAATTTTAACTTGTAAACAACAGATTTTAAAAAGAGGCTCGGTACCTTAAGTGGTTAAAGAGAATTGTACCCAGCGTGTTTTGATTACGCCGTTTCGTTGGCAGCCTTATGTATTCATTTAAGGGCCGAGCCTCTTTTTGACATCTGTTGTTTACAAGTTAAAATCTTTTTTTTTCTAGAAAATTACTTAGTATGTGTTCTAAATGAACTCTGTTTTATGCAGTTCTATGTGTAAATAGAGTACGTGGAATGCCTAAAAAGTCTCATCCAAATCTATCCTTTGTTCCAGTATATATAGGGATGTTGGCATTCATGCGATGGGT
Organism: Rana temporaria; assembly: GCF_905171775.1. Classification (NCBI taxonomy): domain Eukaryota; kingdom Metazoa; phylum Chordata; class Amphibia; order Anura; family Ranidae; genus Rana; species Rana temporaria. Next base: position 669,932,146 of record NC_053489.1, on the reverse strand, counting down.
GGAATCGAGGGGGGGGGGGGGGTTCATTTTTGATACCAAAACTTCACTGCCATTTAACCACTTAAGACCCGGACCAAAATGCAGGTAAAGGACCTTGCCACTTTTTGCGATTCGGCACTGCGTCGCTTTAACTGACAATTTCGCGGTCGCGCGACGTGGCTCCCAAACAAAATTGGCGTCCTTTTTTCCCCACAAATGGAGCTTTCTTTTGGTGGTATTTGATCACCTCTGCGGGGTTTTATTTTTTGCGCTATAAACAAAAATAGAGCGACAATTTTGAAAAAAATGCAATATTTTTTCATTTTTGCTATAAAAAATATCCCCCAAAAAAGATATAAAAAAAACGTTTTTTTTCCTCAGTTTAGGCCGATACGTATTCTTCTACATATTTTTGGTAAACAAAATCGCAATAAGTGTTTATCGGTTGGTTTGCGCAAAATTTATAGTGTTTACAAAATAGGGGATAGTTTTATTGCATTTTTATTAATACATTTTTTTTACTACTAATGGCGGCGATCAGCGATTTTTTCGTGGCGGACACATCGGACAATTTTGACACATTTTTGGGACAATTGTCATTTTCACAGCAAAAAAATGCTATAAAAATGCACTGATTATTGTGAAAATGACCATTGCAGTTTGGGAGTTAACCACTAGGGGGCGCTGAAGGGGTTAAGTGTGACCTCATATGTGTTCCTAACTGTAGGGGGGCGGGGCTGGACCTGTGACGTCATTAATCGCCTTTCCCTATATCAGGGAACACACGATCGATGACAGCGCCACAGTGAAGAACGGGGAAGGTGTGTTTACACACAGCTCTCCTCGTCCTTTAGCTCCGGGGACTGATCGCGGGACTCCAGCGGCGATCGGGTCCGCGGGTCCCGCGGCCACGGAGCTTCGGACAGGGTCACGGGCACGTGCCCGCGACCCACGGCTGGGCACTTAAAGAGGGCGTATAGGTACGTGCTTGTGCCCAGCCGTGCCATTCTGCCGACGTAAATGTGCAGGAGGCGGTCCTTAAGTGGTTAGAACCAGGAAGATTGGAACCCTTGTTAATTTCCATTGCTGTCTGGAGATTCATCCCCCTCCTTTTTACCATTATCATCGAAAGTGAAAGTAAAAGAAGATCCTCAATTTTGGGTTGTCCTCAGAAAATTAAGAGAGGGGAAACAGTGGCTACAATTGATGGGCACAGTGGTAACAATTGATGGCACAGTGGTAACAATTGATGGCACAGTGGTAACAATTGATGGCACAGTGGTAACAATTGATGGGCACAGTGGCGACAATTGATGGGCACAGTGGTGACAATTGATGGGCACAGTGGTGACAATTGATGGGCATAGTGGTGACAATTGATGGCACAGTGACTGCATTTGATGGCATGGCACAGTGGTTGCGTTTGATGGCATGGCGCAGTGGCTGTGTTTGATGGCATGGCACAGTGGTGACAATTGATGGGCCCAGTGGCTGCATTTGATGGGCACACTGAGGCTGCAATTGTTTTTTGTTTTTTTTCCTTGGCGCCCCCCCCTAAAAAAAAATTTGAGCACCAGCCGCCACTGCCGCCATATATGTACAGGAGTCGGTGGTTAAGTGGTTAACAGAAATCGACGAGAAGCTCACAGTGTGCAGTGAAATCAGAATAAGCCATTTTAATCCAGGAAAAGAGCCGGTACAACTGTGCAATACTGAAGGGAAGGCTGGAGGGAGGATTTAAAAATAGTTTGTATTCTGAGCCTGAATCCCTCGAATTTTGCAGTCTTTCATTGTACGCTACTCTAGTCAGTGAATCATCCGGCCTCACCCACCTCTGAAAACAATGTCATTTCCATTTCACGTCCTGCTTTTTTCACATTTACAGATGGGCAGACAGGCAGACGAGTCCAGTCCTGACATGGAACACTGCGATGTCTGCCAGGAACAATACAGGATGACATTAGAGATTCTCACCTCCATCCACAGAAACACTAAAATACGATTACACACAGATCAAACCCATGCGTCTCCTCATCTCTTCTGACCATTTATTACTTATTAAAGAAGACACTGCATCAACATCTACATTGAAAAAGCCTCCTCTGAAAAGGTCTCCAGTACAGAAAGTGATAGGAAATCCACAGTGGGGTAGATTCAGGTACAGCTGCGCGCTCCTTACGGAGGCGCAGTGTACCCTTTTTACCCTGCGCCTACGCAAATTATTTGCGCTACGCTCCATTCATGAAGCAGTAGCCACGTAATTTGCGTGGGCGCTCTTCAAAAATGCCCTGCGTAAGGGCGCCTAATGTAAATGATCCCGTAGGGGGCGGGAATCATTTAAATTAGGCGCGTTCCCGCGCCGAGCGTAGAGCGCATGCTCCGTCGGGAAACTTTCCCGACGTGCATTGCGGTAAATGACGTCGCAAGGACGTCATTTGCTTCAAAGTGAACGTGAATGGCGTCCAGCGCCATTCACGATTCACTTACGCAAACTACGTAAATTTTAAACCTCGCGACGCGGGAACGACGGGTATACTTAGCATTGGCTGCCCCTGCTTTTAGCATGTGCAGCCTTACGCGAAACCCGACATACGCAAACGACGTAAACTGCGTACGCAGGGCTCGCGTAACGTTGTGAATCGGCGTTATTATGCAATTTGCATACTCTACGCTGACCACAACGGGAACGCCACCTAGTGGCCAACGTAAGAATGCAGCCTAAGATATGAGGGCATAAGAGCCTTATGCCACGCATATCTTAGGCTGTAGTCGGCGTAACGAGCTCGTGAATCAGGAGAACTCGTTACGCCGGGGCAAGTAAGCAATTGCGCTGCGTAACTATGGTTACGCAGGCGCAATTGCTCTCTGAATCTGGGCCAGTGTTTAAAGGACGTGAACAAGGGAAATCCCCAAATTAATAAACCTGCTCTAGCGAGAACTGTCTAAGAGGGAATAATCCCTTGCTTTAGAGAGAACTCCTCTAACTTCTTGCTGTGTCTCTGGTAGAAATTTGATTCAGGTTCAGTGTCACGTCCCTGGCGGTAGAGCCTGATGTGCGGAGGACAGCCTCTCTTACAGCTCTGACTCCGAGCCCCTGGTAGAGCAGACAGGAAGCACAAGAGTGCAGAGTCGCACGAGTGCCTGGCAGGATCGCTGATGAAGTCGCTGGGCTGGAATCTCTGAAGAAACCGCAGGAGGACACTGGTGCAGGAGAAGCCCAGGAGCAGCTGTCAGCAGATGGCAGAAACGGCTTTGTGCGGGAGCTCCACAGGCAGGAGGACAGAAGAAGCTGCGGATGGATGGATGGATGCTCAACAGGACTGAGAAGGAAGCGGGTGCAGGCAGGCCGGGTCATACACTGGCGGGCACGTCAGGAACCGAAGCGGAGGCAGGCGCGGAGTCGAGGTAGCAGGAGCGGCAGGCAGAAGCAAGGTCAAACAAGCCGGGTCAGATACGGGTAAAAGGGAGGAACGTCAGAGGCAAGCCGGGTCGGGTAACAGAAACAGGAATCGGATAGCAGGATCAGGACACACCAAACGCTGTAGAACGGACAGCACCTGAGTCCGGAAAGTGGCCCAGTTTAAATGGCCTGTCTGGCGCCAAACGATCAAGGGGTGCACGTACGCGCACGGGCGCTCTAACAGGAACAGGAGTCACTGGCCATCTTCTACGGCCGCCATCTTGGATGTTGGCATGCCCTTCCTGACATTCAGACTCAAGTAGAATTGTGTTTGAATAGGGTTGTGTCAAGTCCCACTTTGACAGGTCTCTCCCAATACCTATCCAAGTTATTATCCCTCATTAACTAATTAAGGACCGCCTCCTGCACATATACTTTGGCAGAATGGCATGGCTGGGCACAAGCACGTACAGGTACGTCCTCTTTAAGTGCCCAGCCGTGGGTCGCGTGTGCATGCCCGCTGCGTGCGCCCACGACCCGGTCCAAAGCTCTCTGGCTGCGGGACCCGCGGACCCGATCGTCGTTGGAGTCCCGCGATCAGTCCACAGAGCTGAAGAACGGGGAGAGCTGTGTATAAACACAGCTTCCCCGTTCTTCACTGTTGCGCCGTCATCGATCGTGTGTTCCCTAATATAGGGAACCACAATCAATGACGTCACACCTACAGCCACACCCCCCTACAGTTAGAAACACAGATGAGGTCACACTTAACCCCTTCAGCGCCCCCTTGTGGTTACCTCCTAAACTACAATTGTCATTTTCAAAGTAAACAATGCATTTTTAATGCACTTTTCGCTGTGAAAATGACAATGGTCCCAAAACTGTGTCAACATTGTCCGAAGTGTCCACCATAATGTCGCATTCACGAAAAAAATCGCTGATCGCCGCCATTAGTAGTAAAAAAAAAAAGAATTAATAAAAATGCAATAAAACTATCCCCCATTTTGTAAAAGCTATACATTTTATCCCATCCCATTTTATCCCAAGCTATATCCCATTCCGGTTTGAGTGGTCCCGGTTTCCAAAGACCACTATGTCTGGCTGACTCTTTGCTGTATAGTAGTAGAGTCCAACCCATCCGGTAAGCGTATTTCATCCACTACCTACCTTGATGTGAGTGTGATCCTCATAGAGTGCTACAGACAACTTGTGCACCTGTTGTATCCCAATCAACGGATAGCAGCTCATCTGTTTTCCCTGCACCCATCACTCAATTGATGTTTTTTCTACTTTGAAATATAGACTTTTTCTTTGCATCAAGCACTGTTTGAGTTATTTACATTTATATGTCAGTGGTTTATGTACATGCACTTTTATACGAACCTTGTCAACTCACATGGTATCATATACTCTGGAGTTTTTGATTTTTTAGCGCTACATTTTTTGTTTATTATACATTTTGCGCAAACCAATCGATAAACGTTTATTGCGATTTTTTTTTACCAAAAATAGGTAGAAGAATACGTATCGGCCTAAACTGAGGGAAAAAATATGTTTTATATGTTTTGGGGGGATATTTATTATAGCAAAAAGTAAAAAAATATTGTTTTTTTTTCAAAATTGTCGCTCTATTTTTGTTTATAGCACAAAAAATAAAAACCACAGAGGTGATCAAATACCACCAAAAGAAAACTGGCCAGGTCCTTTACCTGCCTAAGGCCCCGTACACACGATAGAATCCATCCGCTGGAATTGATCCGCGGACCGGCTCCAGCGGATAGATCCCCTGGTGTGTACAATCCAGCGGATCTGTTTCCGCGGATTTTTATCCCCTGGGATGGATTTCCAGCGGATAAAAATTTTAAGACATGCTTTAAAATCTATCCGCTTGAATCCATCCCAACGGATTGATCCGCTGGTCTGTACAGACTCACCGGATCAATCCGTCCGAATCAATCCCCCGCATGCGTCGTAATGATTCGACGCATGCGTGGAATTCCTTATATGAAAGCGTCGCGCACGTCATCGCGATGGGATTTCGGCGCGGATTTCGATCCGATGGTGAGTACACTCCATCGGATCAAAATCCTCGGGAATCCTCGAGAGGATTTATCCGCGGAAACGGTCCGGTGGACCGTATCCGCGGATCAATCCTCTCGTGCAGGGATGGACTGGCCATAGGGACTACAGGGAGTTTCCCGGTGGGCCGATGGCTCAGTGGGCCGTTTTTTAAAACAGAAATGCTGCTTGGAGGACTTTTTTAACGCCCTGGCAGCGCCCCAGTGTGAAAGCACTCAGGCTTTTACACTGGGACTGCAGCGGATGCGTTTTTCAGTCGCTTTACAGGCGCCCAAAAGCACCTAAAAAATGCCTCAGTGTAAAAAGGGGTACTACACTCACCCCCCTCTCTTTTTCTTACACTCACCCCCCTCTCTCGCCCACCCCCTCTCACCCCCTTTCCCTCCTCCCTCTCTCTCTCTCATTCTTCTCTCTCTCACCCTCTCATGATATACAATAATGGATGTAGGGGCCTTTTGGTGGGCGTGATTTTTTGGGGGGTGGGGGCATTTTATTGAATTAAAGTGGGCCGGTCTGGATGAAGTCCAGGGCCAAATTTTTGTCCCAGTCCAGCCCTGCTCTCGTGTGTACCCGGCATCAAGGTCCGGGTCTTAAGTGGTTAACCACTTAAGGACCAAGCCTCTTTCTAAAATTTGGTGTTTACAAGTTAAAAACTGTTTTTTTTACTTAGAACCCCCAAACATTATATATATTTTTTTTCTAACACCCTAGAGAATTAAATGGCGGTCATTTCAATACTTTTTGTCACACCGCATTTGCGCAGCGGTCTTACAAGCGCACTTTTTTTGGAAACAAATCACTTTTTTTAATAAAAAAATAAGACATCTTACCTTACGAATGATCACAGGATGCTTGCAGCTTAGATTTAGTCTTCAATTAGGGGTTTTCGGGTGCTAAGTCGGGGCTCCTTCCCCCCTTCCCCCTCCTCAACTATCTTTTCCTCGCTCTGTTTCCTCCTTTCCTTTTCCTTCCCTCTATTATTCCAATGGTATTTTTACTTTTGGGGTCAGATCCGGGCCTTGAGGGTTTGTACGACTCCCAGTTTACTTTGGTTTGTATGTTCATAAAGGACCGTTGTCAGTCTGAACTGATTTGAGAGGTGCCCGCATGGTCTGGGGAGTCGAGCCCCCCCCGACAAGTAGATGGGGGACGGCTCTTCTAGGCAGGTGGTTCACTTGATGAGGCCTGGGATGTAAAGAGGGGCTTAAGGTTCTGGGGAGCAGTGGACCAATGTAGGATATCTATAATGTTCCAGTCCATGCTTGAGTTTTTCATTAGAGTTTGTAAATGCTATGACAGGGGCCCCTGGATGCCAGGACCAGGGCCACCATCAGGGGGGTACAGGCAGTACACCTGTAAGGGGTCCAGATGGCAACCCCTTTTTTTTTTTTTTTAGGGGTCCGGAGGTCCCCAGGGGCCCGGATGGCAAACCCCCCTTTTTTTATTTATTTTTTTATAACAAAAAAATATATTTTTTAATATTTTTTTATTTTATTTTTTATTAAAGGGCCAGAGATCCCCAGGCCCCGGATGACAATCCACCTTTTTTTTATAAAAAAAAAACATATTTTTTTAATATTTTTTTTTATTTCTTTTATTTTTTATATATATATTATTATTATTATTATTATTATTATTATTATTATTATTATTATTAAAGGGCCCAGAGGTCCCCAGGGCCCCATATGGCAACCCTCATTTAAAAAAAAATATATATATATATATATATTTTAATTTATTTTTATTAAAGGGCCCAGAGGTCCCCTTTTTTCTCAGTTTGCAGCAGCCCCCCGCTTCTCAATTTCAGGCAGCAGCACCCCCCCCCCCCGGTTCTCTGAAGCTGTGTAAGGGGCCCCATAATTCATGATGGCAGCCCTGGCCGGGACCCTAGGTGTTTGAATCCCAAGTGCTGTATTGGGACTGTACAATGACAAGTTTAAATTTCAAAACATTTTGTATGTCAAAACTTTAATAAAAATTATTGAAACATAAAAAATAAGACAACAGTAAAGTTAGCCCAATTTTTTTTTATATTGCGAAAGATAATGTTAAGTCGAGTAAATTGATACCCAACATGTCACGCCTCAAAGTTG